>NC_092337.1:385242500-385390000 GCF_046630445.1 Rutidosis leptorrhynchoides
TGGTTAGATAAAGGTGATCGATGGTGGTCTCGTTTATTGATAGTAGCCGTAGCAAACCAAACCGGAGAGTTTGGTTTCGGTGTTGATCGAAACAAAAACATAGTTAAATTAGCGGGTAGTAACGGTTAGTTGGTTTTATTTGTTAACATAGTATGTGCATCAACTTTGTAAGTGTTTAGCGGTGGTATTGGGTTGTTTGATGAAAGTGATTCAGTCGTGTTTGTATTCAACCAAACTAGAAATTGTAACAGGTTAGTGTTAGTCGTAGGTTCTTCGTAGCAGTAGTGATATTTGATGATGGTTCTAGTGGTGGTTCATAGTTTGTGGAAGAGACGTGTGATGGTTTGTGTGGTGGATGACGACTATTTAGTGGTGGTGGTGGGTTATGTTGATGGCGGGTTGTCGAGAAAGAAGAAGAAGACAAACGATTAAGATGTTGAACTTGTGAATTGTTTTTCGTTGTGGAGGATGATAATGTGTGTGAAATTACTCTCTCGTTTCTAAAATTGAGTTGTGATGATAATCATCAAATGTATAGAATGATAATTTGAAGTTATGTTGATGAAATAAGTCTTGTAAGTTGATAGATGATATGTGGTGGGTTTTGGTGTCTGCATATATAGTTGAATGTATTATATATATAATATTATAATATTATAGTGTGAAGAATTTTCAACAACAACAGTAATCGATTAATAATGAAATGGAATATGCACATTAGCCGCCACATATTTGGTGTTTAGTACCGACAGTTTATCACGGATGGCTATATCGTGTCCATTGCTAAACAGTTAACGCATAAAAGTGTTCCTAAAAATCCCAAATAAATATCTTTAGTTATTCTGGTCATTAAATGTTTGAAACCTGATCAAAAAGGTTCGTTAATTATTTGTTTTCTGTTCCAATTAATGTGTACAGAGTACTAAAATTTAAACTAAAAAGGTAAAAATATTTTTATCAAAGTTAGAATCTTCGTAATCGATTTACAGTTCAACTTTTATTTTAAATCTTCATAAACTCATATTAGATCTATATGAACACTAAAGAAATGTCAACCGAGTATTACAGTTGTTTACTATTTAAGCTCGAAATCATTTATATTCAATATACTATATATATATATATATATAGATTCTTTTTAATAATAAGCTTTATTATATCGTTTATTATTTTATTTTCTTAATTCCAACAATTAATAATTTATTAATGTATTATTATATCTAATTATTTATATCTAATTATTTATATATACATATCTATTGTTCGTGAATCGTTGAAACTGGTCGAAGGGTAATTGCATATATGAAAACAGTTCAAAATTTTTGAGACTCAACATTA
The DNA here is from genome assembly GCF_046630445.1 of Rutidosis leptorrhynchoides. Lineage (NCBI taxonomy): Eukaryota > Viridiplantae > Streptophyta > Magnoliopsida > Asterales > Asteraceae > Rutidosis > Rutidosis leptorrhynchoides. The sequence goes on from NC_092337.1 coordinate 385,243,839, forward strand.
TAGACTCTGCTTATCGTGGAAAAAATAAAATATCGTATCGAGAGTTTGATTTAAAATTAGTCGAAATTTTTCGGATCGTCACAGTACCTACCCGTTAAAGAATTTCGTCCCGAAATTTGTCAAGATTGTCATGGCTAACAATACGAATGTTTTCCTGACGAATATGAGTTCATAAATAGAGTTTTATCACTATTGAGTAATATAGATAAAATAATTCGATTATGTGAAGCGTACGAGTGAAGCTGTCACAAAAGAGTGGAATGAGAAAATAAAGATTCGTCTTAACTTTTGATATAGTCACAGTTGAATTCCGGAATTCAAGGGATTTAAAGAAAATCTTTGTAATCTACATAAGATTTGATTCTTTAGAAATTAAGGAAATTAGGATGTAATGCGGTCAACTGTCTTGATTGCTATGTCAGATATTTCGCTATAAATTCATCTCTTCCGTTCCATTATTTTTTTACCCCTTCTATATTTTCTTTCTCCATTCGTACTTCCAAAAGCTTGTGAAAATGCTTAATCCAGTTCTGGTCCTTGACCTTATATTGACTATCGTGATAATCATCCTTCTTTTTCAACTCCCACCGGAGGAATCTGTTTACTTCTAATTCGCTCTTGGGGTAGTAGTGTTTTTAATTCTGCCATGTCTTTATATTGCTATACACATTGATATACACGGTTTGTAGTTCCTGTGTTGTTACCAGGCTTTATATTTTCTCTTACAACTCAGAGTTCCATGCTTTTGCTTTCTCTTCTCGACCTTAAGTAAAGCAGGTAATGGTCCATAATTCGTAGGTATGGAGTTTCGAATGATTATAATATATTAAGCAGAAAGGAAGGGTAATAGCACGATTTGATTTGTCGTATTACCAGAATTCACGAAAAAGACCGAATCATCAAGAGAAATATTTTCTTGATGTTTTTAGAGGTTAAGTAGAATGAAAGAGTTTTGTAACATGGTTCATGATGAGGGTATGATCTGTGAACCATCATCACGTTCCATTAGAAATTCCACCATGACTTACTGTAATATAATCACGTTGGCCGGGCGTCATTATATTATACTAACTCATGCTTTAACTCCCAACACTACTCCAGAAACATTCATAATTTAAACTCAAATTTTATAGAAGGATAGAAACTAAAACAGTTTCTTTCATGATGTAACATAGATAACGTGAAAAGATAAATAATTTCGGACAAAGATATTTATGAATATATCTTCAAAAATATCAAAGGTATTTATGACGATATTTTGGAATTTCTAAGATCGAAGGTTGAATTTCTTCCGTAGGAATTTAGAATAAGTAAGAAGCAAGATTTTCACTAAAGATTTCGTCAGATATTGAATCATCTGGATTCTTTGAAGTACAAGTCTAGTCTCTGTGATTTGTCCACAGTCTCCTTCATGGTTTGCTCAATCCGTTTTTCAGTACCAATTTTCTATTGAGTGTTTCCAACACTCCATTCTTTATCAACAAACTTTTGGCCATTAAGACCATCTACAGTTTTGCTGCTTCATCAGCATTCAAAGTTATCATAATTGAATCGTTGGTTATGAATCCGAGGTGTTTCAAGAATTTCGAAGGGTTTGAATGTAGATTGTAATCGTTAAGATACATAGAATGTTTAGGATGAAATCAAGTGGCAAACTTGAGGAATTATTTAACTATAGTAGATGTAACTTATTAACGATATTTTATGTCAAAATGTTGTAATTAATATTTCCTACTCTTTTAATACTTTTTAATTGTCCAAGGTTAGTAGTCCAATAGTCTAATAGTTCAATATATAATCTGGTTAATCAGGACGTATCGTGACCCATTGTACCGCTATTGTCTTTGAAGTAATCTCGACGTATTGTGTACATGTGTCCCGATTTATCCGACGATATTTAAAATGCGTAAAATAAATACCAGTAATTAAATGACGATAAATAAAGTGCGTAAAATAAATATAAATAACAGTATTTAAATGACGATAAATAAAATTGCGAGTATTAAAATTGCGATAAATAAATTGCGGTAATTAAAATTGCGATAAATAAATTGCGATAATTAAAATGACAATAAATAAAATGTAATAAGGAAATAGTCATAACGGTTATAGGGACAATTATCTAGGAACAATTAGCTAGGAACAGTTAGCTAGGATCAGTTAGCTAGGATTTGGTTAGTATAGGTTTAAAGTTTTACGTAGTTAATTAATTGGTTACTAATCAATTTTATTTTGTCCATTATTTTCTTCATTATGCCACTTGTCAAATCTTGACTTGGATTCTGATCGGTCAAAATTCGTATATGAAATTGAATTGGAACGAAAATGGTTATTCGTGGATGAATGGATACGTATATTTGTGGTTGTAAGTAGGATAGTAAATGACTGTTAAATCAGAACTAAAGAATATACAGTGTAACATATTAATGTGAAATCTAAATATTTCTCGGGTATTACCTACCCTTTAAAATATTTTCACCATTAACAGTTTGTACAAAAGAATCTTTGATGTAGAATGATGCGTAGAACGAAGATTATGATTGAGGTACAGATTGTGATGTTGAGGCGTTTGATGTTGAGGCTTGTGTTGTTGGTGGTACTGGTGCTATCGGTTCTGATGTTGGTGGTACTGTTGGTGCCGGTGATGCTGCCGGTGTTTGTAAGTTGTGAACCATATTCTCCAAAGTCACTACTCGCGCACGAAGTTCATTGACTTCTTCCATTACTCCGGGATGATTGACGGTTGGAACGAGCGGATGAATAAGGTTTTGAATTTGAGATAGTATATAATCATGGCGAGATATTCAGGAAATGAGGGTGAAAATGGTGTTTTGGACTGGTTCGCCAGTAAGTGCTTCAGGTTCATCGCCAAGAGGTGAATTCGGTTGGTGGAAAGGATCGCCTTCTTCTCGTCTCCATTGGTTAAGTCGACTACCAACCCATCCCCAATTCATTCAGGATTGAAGATGACTAATTGGTTGAACCATTCTGGTTACACTGCTTTCGGAGCTCTGGTGAATATCCATGTAGGAATAGCTATCGGGATCCAGGAATTTGAACTAGTTGCGAGTTCCATCTTGTATTATCAAGGAAGTGAATTTCAATATGAAATAGATTATAGGACTTAGATTGGTATTCTTCAATACATAATTTACATATGTATATATAATACCAAAATCTCATAAGTTATGGAGGAATTTTCGGAAGATGTCAGACAGAGTTTATAGTAATAGATATGCTAAGATATGAATTCGTCTGTACACCATCTATGCAATAATTGCAATAAGACGTGTCGAGACTTAGGAATGATAAGCAGGTAATTTTACACTAGGAATGATATGCAAAACTTTTGACATGCAGACAAGGTCCAAGTCTAGACTCATTAATGTATCCAAACAACTACTAGATCGAAGTCCAGACTCACTAATGCAAGACCTGGTTCGCTAAGACCACTGCTCCGATACCACCTGTGAAGGCCCGTCCTAATCCATCTGGACGAAGTCTTTGACATTTGGTCCCATTGCGAGGTACTGACCTCTATATGCCATGAATGACTCCAAGTAATATCTTTAAATTGAGCAAATGCACAGCGGAAGATTTCTTTCATACCTAAGAATAAACATGCTTAAAAGTGTCAACCAAAAGGTTGGTGAGTTCCTTAGTTTATCATAATCAATCATTTCCATAATTTTAATAGACCACAAGATTTTCATTTTTATTTCTCATAAACATCATCTCATATCAGGCATTTCGCAAACTGCATAGAGATAAAAATCATTCATATCTTGAACGCTTGATAACCGAACTAACAGGATGCATATAGAATATCCCCATCATTCCGGGACTCTCATCGGATATGATAAATTGAAGTACTAAAGCATTCGTACCCCGAATGGGACTTGTCAAGGTCCATATATCTATGTTTAGGATTCGCGTCAATTAGGGGCCATTTCCCTAATTCTTAGGCTACCAAGCTAAAAAGGGGCATATTCGATTTCGATAATCCAACCATAGAATGTAGGTTCGATTACTTGTGTCTATTTTATCAAACATTTATAAAACAGCGCATGTATTCTCAGTTTCAAAAATATATATTGCAAAAGCATTTAAAAAGGGAGCAAATGAAACTCACGATACGATATTTTGTAGTAAAAATATGCATACGACAAAACTGAACAATGCAAGGTTGGTCTCGGATTCACGAACATATATCAATTATATATATATTAACACATATAATTGTAATCAAACAAATATATATATATATATATATATATATATATATATATATATATATATATATGTATATGTATATGTATATATATAAATATATATATTAGTGATATCATTTTATATTAATAACTTGTATGTTTCATAAATGTATTCATTTTATGTACTTTAAATAAATAAAAATATAGTTATATTATATGTATTAAGTATAGTTTTATATAGCTAATGGTTCTTGATAAAATTAATATTAATGTTAAAAATAATAATAATAATAAAAATAATAATGAAAATAATTATACTAATAATAATAATAACTATGATAATAATATCTTTACTGCTAATGATAATAATAATAATAATAAGAGTAATAATAATAATAATAATAATAATAATAATAATAATAATAATAATAATAATAATAATAATAATAATAATAATAATAATAATAATAATAATAATAATGATATTAATAATACTAACAATAATGATAATAATATTAATTGTATGAATGATACTAATAATTATATTTTTAATATTTGTAATAATCTAATAACAATAATAATTAATAATAATAATAATAATAATAATAATAATAATAATAATAATAATAATAATAATAATAATAATAATAATAATAATAATAATAATAATAATAATAATAATAATGAGTAATAAGTAAACTACCTCAAAGAAGTAGCCCTTAAAAAAATGCCCAAGTCCGGGTTTGAACCCGCGACCTCCCGCTAACCCAACATTCCCTTAGAACAGCTGAGCTAGTCTGTTTTTCTATTATTATACAGATCCTATATTTATTTAACCCATTTTATTCATCTGTTTCCATGTTCTTCTTCATCTGATAAACCAGTCGACCAGAGTACGTACGAAGATTATAACAGCGAATTTTTTTTTAATCATTTATCATCATGTATTATAATCACATCATCCTCATCATTCTTGTGATATCATTCTTAAACCCATCAAAATCATTATACTCTAAATCATACGTGAGTCATCATAATCATTTTCATAATCATCGATCATACATCACCTTCATTGCCGTTTATCATCATCATCATCACTCATCATCTCATCGTCATAATCGTAATCATAATTGTAATCACAATTATAATCATAACCATATCGAAATCATCATCATCAAAACATCAACGGTTAATCATCCTTATTCTAATTATTGTACTTGCTATTGTAACTTGATCATCTACTTCGCTTAACAACATCTTAATATCATAAGGACGGCATCAATAAAATGATGATCGTATCATCATTATTACTTCTGATGCAATATTGGGACAATGCAATATCGGTACAACAATTGGCCTAAAACTGTGATATGGGCCAAGATAGAATTTAAAATATAACGACCCAAAAATGAATAATCCATAATGCCATTTCATTTAACCATAACTGGCACATTAAAAGGAAAAGTCCCATTTCCCTTTTTAAAACGTCTGCAAGCTATAAAAAAATATCTTGGTTTATTTTCAAGTGGGATGGTAGGATCCAAGAAAAATATAAATGTGACAACCCGGAAATTTTTGACCAAATTTAAACTTTATCTTTAAATGATTTAATGTTTCCGACACGATAAACAAAGTCTGTAATGTTGAAATCTCAAAACTTTTGAACTATCTTCATATATTTATTTACCCTTTGACTGTTCTCGACGATTCACGAACAATATATATAACTTGATGTGCTTATACATAATTATATATATATATATATATATATATATATATATATATATATATATATATATATACATATATATATATATATATATACATATATATATATATATATATACATATATATATATATATATATATATATATATATATATATATATATATATATATATATATATATATATATATATATATATGCTAATTGAAAATATTAACAAAGTATTTCGTGTATGATATCGAACATTAAACTTATTGGTTTTCATATCTATTAGATATATTAAACTATCCAAGTTAAAAGATAATATCAAATGATTGAATTATCAGATACATTGTGATATGATTACGGGTCTCTGTTACGAGGTCCACATTGATTTGAGAAATTGTTTCTTTTTAACGGTATTCGGAATAAATAGTAATGTGATTTATAAGTAAGAACAAATGTGTCAACTAACGAGAGTTAGACAAAAGTTAGTGGAAAGCTAAAGTTCATAATATTCAATTGATTTAGTTTCAAACGTGTGGAAATGTTTTTCGATTCAATAGACTTTAATTATTAAAATGTTTTGTTTGAATAACTTAATTTGAATATATACAATAAGTTATAACATTAACTATTAGAATTAGATATTTAAATAACTCACAACGAGTATTATATTAAATATATATATGATTTCAAATTAATTAAGTAAACGATTGTAACGCTCGCTTATTGATTCGATTAATATTTAGATATGTCAATTAGTACATTAAGAAGTTAAAATAAGTGTTAGTACATAAATGAACTATACTTAGTGAAGTTTTAAAATGAAAATGTTATATGATATAAAAATCTTGATCAAGCATATTTCCACCGAATGCTAGAGATACGCATGAGTGCAATAGAGGAGAGTTTGTTACGTACAGCGGCTTTAACCTCCGGTACAGTTACCGTGATAACCCTAGCCGAGATGTTGATTTCGGGAGGGTGGTTATGGCTGTTTGGCCGCCATCGAGGTGTGTCGATTGGCGGTTAGGGAAAAACAATACACTTACTTGTGCAGGTAAAACCCTAGAGGGGAGGAGGAGAGCGTTTGAGCTTCCCGGATATGTATGTGTTTAGGGTAAAAGTCCTACCCTTTATTTATGGAGGCATATTAGGCTTTTGAGGGGAAAAGGCTAGCGGGCCTCTAACGGACCAGGCTTAAGCGAAAGACTAAGTAATAGCCCGATGCGCTATGCGGATCATCAAGTCCCCCAAGTTCGGTAGGATATATAGCAAATGTATCGTATCGAACTTATAATATATGCCACCGCATGTAACTCGAAAGAACTGTCAAGTGTAATAAGGTTGCAATGAATATTTGATGCGCATCTTGTGCGCCAAGTAATGATGCGTAATGAGCATCTATTGCCCCAAATGACGCCGCGATTATGACAGCTCCAATGTCGAACACCTATACTTATGAATGATAAACTTTAGGTGTGATTTAGACAATTATGTCTATGCGGGACAATTACGAAACATAAACCCAATATATTAATGCCGATAGAGTATACTAATAGTATATTAGTATATCGTTACTCCCCCAGTTCAATATAACTAAAGTATTTAGTTGTGTTGAACTATAATAACGGCCATGAGCATTTCGCGATCATGGATTTACAAAGTACTGCCATGCATCCATGGTCTTAAGTATAACAGCCAAGGGCATTTCGCGACCAAGGACTTATGAAAATATGCCATGAGCATGCTTACGCGACCATGGATTTAGTAAAGATATGCCATGGGCGCACTTACACGACCATGGACTTAGTAAAGATATGCCATGGGCGCGCTTACGCGACCATGGACATAGTAAAGATATGCCATGGGCGCGCTTACGTGACCATGGACTTAACAAAGAGTGGTCCATAGCACAAAGTCATGGTCTACTCATAAAACGTTTTATCGTAAAGTAAGGCTTTCCTGAAGCAAACATTGTTCGGAATTTTTGTTTGCGTTCAAGACATCTCGCTAGTGACTTTGAGTTCCGAATCTCAAGGCCACATCGAGGCTTCTCCAGCTATTCGCATAGGAGCCTTCTTGATGCAACAATGCGATAAATCAGAGATCGACGTTGCATTCAAGGCATCTCTGACTTGCAAGATCCGTACTCAGTCATTTTGAGGCATCCCAACCAAAAGGCGAGGGGTATATAATTGTGCGGGCAATTCAATGCTGCAATTTGCGTATATTTGCGTATATTTACGCAGGCAAACTAATGCCTTTTTTATTTTTGATAGTATTATTATGCGCGCGTCGTTATTCTGCATTTAGTGTTTATTCTGGCATATGCTCGAGCAAAGAAACAACTTAGTTCCTTAATTTTTGCAAAATAGCAAATTAAAAAGCCAGTTTTCATTATTTGCACAATAACGTAGAATAAATGTTATGCTACATGACGGGAGTGACCCCTCTATACAGACATAATATTTTTATTCTTGCGGCAACAATCCAATGTTGTCTGCATAAAGAGCAAGCCAATGCTCTAAATATTATACTCTTGACTTTTATAAATTTCTTATAAGTGTTTACACGTATTGACAATCCAATGTCGAATCCGTCTATATAAGCAATCCAATGCTTATCTCAAGAGTCTTCCGGCCAATCCAATGCCCGTGATATTGACAAGTAACCAAACTTGTATTTTATATTCATGACTTTGCAGATCTCCGTCATGCGCGGTTTACAATCATTTGAAACAAATCAATATTTTACTACTGTCACCATTATTTATAGTTTTAGTAACCAAACTAAACTATGCCACTTGGAATTCGGAGCGTTCCCTGTGCAGCGGTGCGTGTAATCAACATACTTAATGTTTATAATGTTTTGGATGCACTAAATAAGAAACACTGAGTTTGCAGAGGGTGGATCAGTTCCCTTGATAAGTGTGTTTTCTTTACGAGCTTAACCGCGAAAATAATATATGTAATGTGTATGCGGGTCTATCCTACCTGTTTAAAGGATTTTGCGACCGCTAATCACTAAAAGGAAAATGATCCTTTCTAATAGTTATGCTCATATCATGGTAGCCCCCATTTCAATAGTACTAAAGTACTTAGTGGTGTTGAAATCTAGAATGAAAAACCACTTTTAGAGGGGAAGTGCAAAAGCACGTATGCGACCATGAGCAAATAAAGTGATCTCATGGACTTACGCAGTGCTGCCATGATGTTATAATAAATATGCCATGGTGCGCATACGTGACCATGGTCTTAAAATAATTGTCCATGGGCTTACGCGTTGTAGCCATGGATTTAATAAATATGCCATGGGCGCGCTTACGCGACCATGGTTTTATAATAATCGTCCATGGTCTTACGTGTTGTAGCCATGGACTTAATAAATATGCCATGGGCGCACCTATGTGACCATGGTCTTTAAATAATTGTCCATGGGATTACGCGTTGCAGCCATGGATTTAATAAATATACCATGGGCGCACTTATGCGACCATGGTCTTTAAATAATTGTCCATGGGCTTACGTGTTGCAGCCATGGATTTAATAAATATGCCATGGGCGCGCTTACGCCACCATGGTCTTTAAATAATTGTCCATGGGCTTATGCGTTGCAGCCGTGGATTTAATAAATATGCCATGGGCGCACTTATGCGACCATGGTCTTTAAATAATTGTCCATGGGCTTACCGTTGCAGCCATGGATTTAATAAATATGCCATGGGCGCGCTTACGCGACCATGGTCTTTAAATAATTGTCCATGGGCTTACGCGTTACAGCCATGGATTTAATAAATATGCCATGGGCGCGCTTACGCGACCATGGTCTATAAATACTTGTCCATGGGCTTACCATGGGCGCACTTACGTGACCATGGTCTTAATTAATTATCCATGGGCTTATGTGTTGTAACCATGGAGTTAATAAATATGTCATGGGCGCACTTACACGACCATGGTCTTAAAATAATTGTTCACGGGCTTACGTGTTGCAGCCATGGACTTAATAAATATGTCATGGGCGTACTTACGCGAACATGGTCTTAAAATAATTGTCCATGGGCTTACGTGTTGCAGCCATGGACTTAATAAATATGTCATGGGCGCACTTACGCGACCATGGTCTTAAAATAATTGTCCATGGGCTTACTCGTTTCAGCCATAGACTATTTTGTACAAGTAGTGCAGGATGTGATGTTACGCGATTAGCACTGTAAGGGGCATTATAGAGCGGCACTTCGGAGTAGTATTGCTGAATTTTAGCATCTCAGGGAGACATATTCCGCACCTGACCGTCTTTCCAAGAGGTTCTTAGGGCGCACGACCGCCAACGATAAAAGGAACATTCCCTTTCTACTAGTCATAGTATATGCTATGCCAGCCCCCTAATTCAATATAAATAAAGTATTTAGTTGTGTTGAACTATAATTGATATCACAAGCAAAAGCATCATGCGGAATACCTTGTACATGCACAAATATTCCATGCATTTAACTGCTGCGACTAGCACATGCTTAAAGGGCTCTTGTTACTGTAAATATAGAAGCCTACAATAATTTAGGAATGAGTGATTGAATATCAAAAAATACCCCAAATAAATTCAGACTAAATGGATTGTATTAAAACAAAATTTATCCACTTCCTTATTTGTGGTGTATCTTTCTTAAATAATGGTAGCTACATACATTGTATGTTGCGTCTCCGACGCAGAAAAAGGAAATACTTTGCATAGCTTTTATGCAGTTTGATATTGCGGGTGTGACAGCACACATATGAATTGTAAGCTGAATTTATGTATGCTAATAACATAGTTAGTTATAACTATCAATATTTTAAGGGAGCTGATTCGTACACCACCATTTTTAGCCATACACCACTAAATGTGCATTAGACAGTTGTACAGTACAGTACTTTAAAGCACAACTAGTGGTGTATGGCTAAAATTTGGTGGTGTACGAATCATCACCCATATTTTAACACCTTATCAAGCAAACAAGAATCAATTAATTAATTGAATAAAATACGAGCCATTAGCTGTAACCAAAATGTTCCATATTTACAAGGTATGAATTGCTTAGAAACTAGATAAGCTAAATATTTAGCATAATGCTACCGTATATATGGTATATGTTCGATAAATAAAGGTGTATCTTAGAAACAATTATCTTTTCGTGATTTATGGAAACAACATCATTCAATTAAAGGTATTATCACCCTTCTGTTAAAACCAACGGCATACACGATATCATATCATGTTGTGGTCGATTAAAATTTTGACCATACAACTGCCCATTTTTCGTAATCACACCTAAATTAATAATCAAGTGATCTTCCATATTGTAAAACAATTTTACACTGTATTCAAATTCTATTTTAGAAGATACGGTTTCCGTTTTACAGATTCGTCACCCCATATTTACTCGTGTACGAATAGTTTGGTGTTACAGAAATACCACGATAATAGTGATCCTTGGATCAATCGTTTGACAAAATTTATTGTGAGTATATCACCACCGATTCCGATTCGCAACAGTTCAAGCGAATTACATATTTTTATATAATGCAAAAGACTTCATAAAAGTCGTGTAATAATCGGGTTCACCAAAATCAGGTCAAAAGTATCGGTGATATGTTTACGTAAAGAAAATTACTTTATACAAGTCGGCGTTCAAGCCATAATATGGCCGCCTATCAACTTGCTAATCCGATATGTAAATACGTGTACAAATCAAATCCATGTATAATAGTCGGAACCAAAAGTATAGACAGAAGATATATCTAAAATCTGGAAACGTTGTTTATATGCGTAGCTTCGAATGAGAAGAAGACAAAAAGTAAAAATCATTGATTCGTTTTTTGCGTACGGTTTTGGTAGCCTCTTTTTTTTAACCATTAAGGAGTGTATATATAAAATATATACTTCTATTGTTTGTCTCTTTTTAGAAATCAATAGCATCTACATTTGTTTGAAGCTTAAACTGTACCAAATTAATCTAAAAAACTTACAGTTACGAATCAAATCTAATTCGTTGTTGCCTTTGGGACGAACACGAGATGTATAGTAGCCGTATCCGCACTTGCAATCTAATTGCTCTTTATCGAAGGTAATTAAGGAGTCCCAATCTCCGGACCCATCGTCAATGACGTTGCACAAAAATCAAAACAAGAAATAGTTATGATCGATTTTAATCAACGTACTTTAACGTTGTTTTTGTCAAAACAAAGTACAAAACATTAACGTCTTGACTTGCAATTTTATTACAATCAATCTCCATAATTTATCTTCAAACAGGGTATGGAGAAGGCATCTATTCTAAGCGTGTTGAGAAAGGTTTCATGAATTATAGATGTCAGGAACTAGTCAAACTTTATTTGGTTAAAATTGGTGACAGAGAAAACTGCGGTCGCACTGTGGTTGACCGTGGTGGCGACCGTGCAACTTGTTTTCACAAAACTGCGTTGCAATTCAGTTTGAGGTTCTGCGGCTGGCTTTGCGGTCGACCGTGCCTTTGACCGTGTATGTTGCTGATCTTTTAATTCTATTCTTTAAGCTATGTTTGACTTGGTCATTTGCAAGATAAAGTATGGATTAGTGACCTTGCGTGTTTTATGTTAAGATGTCGGTCATCACTTATGCATATGTATGTTTCATCATCAAAACATATGCTTTGGTTAATCATCATACTTAACTTTGTCGTTTACTTCATTAACCAACATTCAACCAACAAAAATGTTATTACCTTAATCAGCAAGATTGACTTTGGTGATCCTCTTTACTTGCATGCTAGTGATACAACTAATACACCTTTAATATCCATTCAACTGAAAGGAACTGAAAATTATAATGTCTGGAACAGAGCTATGTTATTAGCATTATCTACTAAAAACAAAGTAGGGTTTGTGAATGAAATTATTTGAAAAATAATGATAATCATTTTCTTGATGCTCAATGGGATAGGTGTAATTCTGTTGTGTTATCTTGGTTGTTAAGCTCTATTTCCGAGGAGTTATATTCTGGACAAATTTTTTCTGCTACTGCTTATGTTGTTTGGACTGAATTAAAGGAAACCTATGATAAAGTAGATGGATCTATTATTCTCAATTTGCATCATAAAATTAGCTCTGTGAAACAAAGTGGTAGTAGCTTATCTGAATATTATCATACACTTAACACCTTATGGAAACAATATGATGGAATGGTTAAATTACTTGTGTTTGTGTTGCTACTCTTGAATTTCAACAACATAACAAAGTTCTAATATTGATGCCATTTCTTTTGGGATTAGATGATGTTTACATGTCTACTAGAAGTAATTTGTTGCTTAGGGACCCCCTACCTGATGTCAAGTCTGCTTCTGCTATTTTATCAAGGGAAGAATCATACAGGGGGGTTTCTGGGGTTGGAACATCTAAGTCTCAAAACTCTGCTTTTGTTGCTTAAACTAATAACAATTCTTGGTCAAACAAAAATAATAATACTAGCAGTTCTGGAAGAGGAAGAGGTTTTAATAGAGGCTCTAATCCTAATCTTAAGTGTACTAGGTATAACAAAATTGGACAGACAATTGATAGGTGCTATGAAATTACTGGTTATCCTAATAACTGTAAGAAACCTTCAATGGAAATTCTAATAAGACAAATAATTATGTGTCTAGTTGTGTTGCATCTGATTCTTTGTCTAGTTCAACTACATCCTCTTCTAATCCTAGTTCTGCTAATTCTATTCCTATATCTTTAAGTAATGAACAAATGATGAAGTTATTAAGCATGCTTAATGATAAGGGTCCTCAAAGTTCAGAATCTGTTTCTAATATGTCAGGTACTATATTGAACAACAATGTGTTTTTTAATGATAATTTTCATAAGTTCTTCAATTATCATTCTAGTGAAAATGAGTGTCAAGGTTGGATTATTGATTCGAGTGCCAGTCAACATATGACTGTTTCTGAAAAAGGTCTTGATAATGTTGTTGATGTGCCTGATTTAAATCTGCAAGTGTCTCATCCAAATGGAACCAAAGCTAAAGTTAGAAAAATTGGAAATTTAAGATTAAATAAAGACATTATGTTAACTGATGTGCTAATTATCCCTGGATACTATGTGAGTCTTTTATCTGTCAATAAACTGGTTAAAGAAAACAAAATGTTTGTTGGTTTTGATGCTTTTTACATTCAGGATTTGAAAACAAGAGCTACTCTGGGGACTGGTAGTGTGAATGGTGGTCATTATATCTTTGACTGTTTTAAAGGTGAACCATATATGTGCAACTGTGTGCTTGCTTGTAACTTTGAATCTGTTCTATTATGGCATAACAGATTGGGTCATCCTTCTAGTCCTGTCCTCAACATTCTTAAACATAAATTGAACCTTGATAAAAATATTGAAGATGTTCCATGTGAAGTATGTTTAAAAGTTAAGCATATTAGAGACCCCTTCCCCTTAAATGACCATGTCACTAAGGAACTAGGTGAACTAATACATATGGATCTATGGGGTCCCTATAAGGTTGCTAGTAGAGAAGGATATAAATAATTTTTTGACCATTATTGATGACTACACAAGGGCTGTTTGGGTTTATTTGCTAAAAATCAAACATGAAGTTTTTGACAATTTCTGTAATTATGTGAACCTTCTGTTGAATCAGTTTGAGAAAAGAGTTAAAGTGATTAGAACTGATAATGGAACTGAGTTTGTAAATAATCAAATGAAAATTTTTTTGAATAATAAGGGTATTTTACATTAAACTACCATAGCCCACACACCTCAACAAAACATAGACACCTCCTGAATGTTGCTAGGTATTTTATGTTTCAAGGGGGAATTCCCTTATATCTTTGATCTGAATGCATTCTAACTGCTACTTATCTAATTAACAGGATCCCATCCAAGGTGTTAGCAGGCTTGCCCCCTTTCCAAAAAATTTATGGTTCTGAACCATCTCTCTCCCACATCAAAAACTTTGGTTGTCTTGTTTTTTCAAAAATCTTAGATGAAACTGATAAATTTAAACCAAGGTCTGAAAATTGTGTTTTGATTGGTTTTTCTACTAATAAAAAGGGATACAAGTTATAAAGTCTTGAAAATAAAAATATTCTATTCTCTAGGGATGTCAAGTGATAGGTCAGATCATGTTGAGATTAGAAGAAAAGACAAGTTAGAATGAGATTCGATAAGTGTAAAGGAGACTCGGTATGAGAGAGAATTAATAAGAATTACATTCCACAGCTTCTATAACTCAGTTACAATGCAATGGCTATCTAATTAGGACTACTTAGTTCCTTATATAGCCCTCTTCTAAGGAACCATCATTTAAGCTTATTTCACATTAACACTATACAACTTCGGGGTCCTAACAATCTCCCCCTTAGTGTTAAATGTGAACTTTACAACATAATCCTATTGAGTAATCTTGAGAGGTCCAAACGTTAGTTTCCATCGTGTGCCATCTGGTTTCGAAACTTCTACTTGATTTTCTGAAATATGCTTAGAAGGTTTCCAGACGCCCCACGCTTTTCTTGGATCTCCCTCATGTAATGGATATTCATCCATTTCTTTGAAATACCTTCTCTTTCTCTGGCCACGAAGAATCTCAAACTGTCTTGTACTGATCCGGAGCTTCAGAAGATCTCTGATATGCTTTATAAACTCTCCAAGACCCATTTTCATGTCAATGTCATCAAACTTGCTTTGACGAATTTTAAGATACTTCAGTCCAGCCTTGAGTGTACCATTTAAGTATTTGTTCAACTCTTCAGTGCGGATGAACACTTATTCTTTCTGAGAATTCACAAATACAAACCCTTCGGGTTCGAATTGCATTTGAAACATTCTCATATCCTTTAGTCCCTCTGTGTATTGATTCGGATAGGTTATTCGAATCTTTTTCCTATTTGATTCGAGACCAATTTGAAAATCTTCACGTCTCATCAGTTCGATTGTCTCCATCATGTATCTTTTCACAGCTTTCAAAGCTTGAGCCTTAGCAAAAGGTCGAATGGTGATGATACTGAGGTAGTTGTAGATGTGAATGATATCAAGCATATCTAGATTATGAAAATCTGCTTCTGTGAACTTGTATTCCTTCTCATCTTCTCTAATAACGTGGAACTGACTGATGACGTTTTTTTCTCTCGCTTATCTCTACTCCAACTCGAGTAATATTCAACACTTCTGAAATACGATATTTTCTTTGAAGCCACAAATCATCTTCATCTTTGTTGATGTGTTTCCTCCACATAAACTCATACCAGTTTTTTTCACTTGCTGGAAGCAATCGTGAACCTATATAAGTAAATCTTTTACTCCTTGGTGTTTCGTTAATGCGGAAGATCTTGTAAGCATTCTCCTCGATGAATGTGTTTCGTAAAGTTATGAAATTATGTTCAACTCCCAATAATAATCTTTGTTCCCGATTCTCAAAGAATATACCATGGTTGTATTTGAATCTGCAATTCACTGTTTCACTTTATGTAAATGTACCAGAAGTTGAGCTTTTATTAGAATTTGTTGGATTTGAACTCGATGATGGTGTAGAATTCGATGAATGACCAGTAGAAATTGTCGCATCATCATTTGGAACATTATCATCTTCAATATGGTCAGAGATATCATCCTCATTTGGGTTAACATAAAGATTGTCTTCATCGTCATCAGAAGGATCCATTTCATCATCACTTTCAGTTACTGGATCAGGATTCCCTTCATCTACAATCTCTACATTTTCCGGGATTGAAGATACTGAAGATAATTTGCTTAGAATGACAAACCCATCATCATCTGTTTCTTCAAGATAAAAATCACTTAAGTTCAAATCCTCATCTACCGGTCCACCATCAGCCTCTGAATGTACAATTAGAATTATAACTTGCTCAGGCTCCTTATCATCAATTTCATCATGAGTAGAAATCATTTCTGATTCCGTCTGAACCTGTTGAGCTTGAGAAGCTGATGATGACCTCACACCACCACCCTTAGTTGAAATGTTCACCGTTAGATAATCTCCATCTACTCCTATCTCCCCCTCATAACTATTCTGAGGATCAGAATCGTCATGTTCATTATCACGATGAGGACTTAATGTAGAATAGCAGGAAGTAAGTGGATATCATACTCGAGCGCGAAACAATGCTTGAAGCGAAGTGCGTCGAAGAAAATCAAGATTAACTCGAGAAAACATATCACTGAAATATTCTTGCTCCAAAGCATCATAGAAATTTGGTGAATGCGAGGGTGATGGTGGTAATGTAACAATAGGAACAACAGCAGCAGCATCGGTTGGAGGCGATGTCGATGGAAGTGTTTGATTTGCCGTGAGGGCAGGTAAGGATATACGTGCAGTATTATTCTTATATGTAGGGTTGTACATACTACTAGTCAGATTCGTGATATCCCCTTCTGATGGAGGTTGGGCAACAACCGGAGTTGTCGCCGGCGAAGTTTCTTTCGAAGCATCCGCCTCCATGACTTTAGTCTCATGGAACTCTAACAAAGTAGTAGAACTACCCGTCGGTTTAAATATCGCAGAGATATTGCTATCTCCGACTCCTGAAATCGTTGATATACCATGATGTGGCACATCTCTTTCAGTTAACGACTCTTCCTCTAGACCATGAGATTCAGAATCCGGAAGAGAAGTGGTTTGAACCAATGGATCACTTTCATAAACCAAGGGATCAGTCTGCTGGAAGTCTGATAAATATCCCGAAGGATTGTCATGTTGACTCGTTTCCATGGGACGCGGTAGATCTCCCTCATCAAGATAAGCCGGACCTCGAGGCCCTGTTGGACGTTGAGGCACAGGAGGATTTCCAGCCGATACGCAGGGTGCCTTTTCAAGACTTTTTGGCTCCCCTTCGGCCATTCTGGACTTCAATGATTGAGTTTCCTCAATCGATTGAGTCAACGCAGACTTTACTGCAGAGGAATGTAGGTTTTTCGTATGCCCGAGAGACGTATTTAATTAATGTGGCTGATATGTTATGATCCAAGTCGGGTCATACCCAATAACAAGCTTACCGACACCTTAAACGTATTTGATCTTAACTATTGGATCATTAAACGAATATGCGACACTTGGATTTTAGAAAATCGGGTTTCTAAAATATTATCACTTGAGATAAATTGTTTGGACAATTTATATATTAAGGATTTGATTATTTATATGTATAAATAATTATGTTTTGTTATACTTTATAAATTGGTTTATAAAGTACAAGTAACCTATATTTATAACTTGAACTTTAATAACAAGTTTTATATAAAATGTAACAAGTTTTATATAAATTATACTTATTATTTAAATGATACAAGAATGCAGATTTTGGGACTCCTAGGTGACATCCCATGCTTGCTTGGTTACTTGTAAACAATATATTCCTTAAGGCATGCAAGACTCTCTTTAACCAAGGGATTCCTTGACTCAAGTGAGTGAGAAAACAAGCAATACACTAAAAAAAACTGCAGTTTTTCTGCTGAAAACACAGCTGCTGGCTGTGGCAGTTTAGAGGGAAAAAGAGAGTGTTTTTGCATGGTAATCTTGTTAATCAAGTGTCTAAAATCCTAACCAAACAAAGGAAGGTGCTGGTGCATCAAAAGTTTGGAGTATTACACACTTGAGGCTTCAAGTTAGAAGCTTTCTTGCCTTCATCTTCATCATCATC
Organism: Rutidosis leptorrhynchoides; assembly: GCF_046630445.1. NCBI lineage: Eukaryota > Viridiplantae > Streptophyta > Magnoliopsida > Asterales > Asteraceae > Rutidosis > Rutidosis leptorrhynchoides. The sequence continues at coordinate 385,262,419 of NC_092337.1, forward strand.
TTGCACATTTGTAAACTACCCTCAACTAGCTTGAGGAGGTATTATCTCTAAACCCACTCTTAATTTGTAAGTATGTTTCACAACTTGATCCTATTTGGGATTTAACTTAAAATGGTTAAAGATTTACAAGTTTTAAAATGGTAATTTATACGCTTCTGCAAATATTATTTCTTGAATGATTATAAGTATTATGGAACTTGTTAAATCCCAACAATGGTATCTAGAGCCGAAGTTGTTGAAATATGCTTCGAGATGGTTATTAAACCCACTATAATTTTGCATTCTATGAACATGCATGAAGTAGAATGTAAAATTTTCGGTTTTGAGTGGTTTGTCATTTTGGCCAAAATCACTTGTGATTCTGCATTCTGTGTTGCCGATCACTTGTGATTCTGTCATGCCAATCACTTGTGATTCTGTGTTGCCGATCACTTGTGATTCTGTATTGCCGATCACTTGTGATTCTGTGTTGCAGATCACTTGTGATTCTGTGTTTCCAATCACTTGTGATTCTGTATTGCCTATCACTTATGTTGATGATGTTCACAATCTAAGCCTTGACCTTGTGTTTGGTTGCATGTTTTGTGACGATCGCTCCAAATCCATTTGGCCGAATACGTCATTCATTGATTTCATTGCGAGGTATTTGACCTCTATATGATACGTTTTATAAACATTGCATTCTTTTGAAAAGGCACACCATAAATGAATATTAAATCAAAGGTTTTCGACATCTGATGATTTCTACATATAAACAATCACCTTATATAATAGTTTACAACAGTACTTCCGTTGACAATGCAGTCTAAATAAGGTACATGGTGATGAATTGGTGAATGCAACGTTTTCTTGAAAAATATGCCATGTAAGACTCCATGCACATAGCTTGTCTATCATATAAGCAAACAGCAGAAGACTTCTAGGGAACCTGAGAATAAACATGCTAACAAGTGTCAACACAAAGGTTGGTGAGTTCATAGTTTTAGTATTTCGCATAATCTGCATATAAAAGTGGATAACAAGATTTCAGTTGTTTCATCCAGAAACGTTTATCAAAATATTCTACGAAATTGAGCACCCTGGTAACTAAACTTAACGTATATATAATTTGTACCCTTTGTATAATCATCTTAATAATACACATAAACCAACGTGTACGCTTCTCAAATAGCATACGTCCGTTAAAAGGCTAGTGCTCTAGCTCGGACAGGGATATCAAGCCTTATGGATCCGTATATAACTACTCGCGCCCACCAGTTCTTATAACCGGCAGTTACTAGTTACCAAAGCTAAGGGATTTTCGGTTCAAACTCAGTGTAGAATTAAGTATGTACTTGTATCCATTGCGTTTAAAATAAATTGCATGTATTCTCAGCCCAAAAATATATATTGCAAAAGCAATTAAAAAGGGAGCAATGAAACTCACGCATATAAATCTAGTATTTTCAGTATTTATAAACAGTCGCATGTATTCTCAGCCCAAAAATATATTGAGTAAAAGGGATCATATGAAACTCACGCATATAAATATTGTAAATCAGTTTATAAAGCATTTGCATGTATTCTCAGCCCAAAAATGTAGAGAGTAAAAGGGATCATATGAAACTCACTGTTTAATATTGATATACAATATTGTAGGAAAGCACGTAGACGCATCGGAGATGATAAACACGAGGTTTGCTTCACAAAAATACCCCCGAACATTACCCATAACCTCCTTGGTAATAACCCATATTTTCCCTAGCTCTAGCTCGCTTGGAAACTCGTTTTGAAAATTACTTGGACAGCACTCCGTCGTAATATTTTATGTACATTATTATTTTTGTATCGCAAAAATAATAACACTAATAATAAAAATAATAAGATTAATAATAATAATAATAATAATAATAATAATAATAATAATAATAATAATAATAATAATAATAATAAATATTATACAGAGTAATATATGTGAAAAAAAATGGAACGAATTCGACTGAATTTATAGATGTTTTCTGGATCCAGCCTCCATGCGATCGCATGGAGTTTCTTTGGTATGCTCATGCGATCGCATGAGCTTAAATGACAGCTCAAATTTGATTTGTTTTGTAGTTCGTCGACATAATTAAATATTAATATAATATATATAATTTATATAATTAATTATATATTATATTAAATTCACGTGCATAGTTGATTTGAAATTTTCGTTCCGATAAGTCGTACGTCATCACTCGACTTATGTCCCGGTTCCGGTTTCTCGAACGCATTTTCGTACGCTTAGAAAACTAGTACTTTTTGTTTTGTGACTCGTACCTTTGTCACAATATAAACTTAAATTATCCCTAAATTATATCACTCAAATTATAACTTATACATTTAAGTGTTTTGGTCATTTACTTCTATAAATCATCATCTCGCTATTTGTTAAAATACATTTTAAAATAGTGTTTTACTGTAGCAAAGTTACTGTAGCAAAGTCATTTTTACTGTAGCAATTAACTGTAGCAAAGTCAATTTCACTGTAGCAAATAGTGATTTTCGAAAACACTGTTACATTTTGAGTAATGTGGCAATTTGAAAATACTGTAGCAAATTAGTGTTTTACTGGTTCATCTTAAACGCTTTAGTTAACTTATCTAAATATTAATCGAATCAATAAACGAATGTTACTATCGTTTACTAAATAACTTGAAATCATATATATTCAAATAGATATATAAACCAATAAGTTTAATGTATGGTATCATGCAATTAAAACTTTGTTACGTTTTCAAGTTATAGTATATATATGTATCTATTTACATATAATGGTTCGCGAATCGTTGAGAACAACTGAAGGGTAATTGAATAGTTCAAAATTTTGAGATTCAACTTCATAGGCTTTGCTTATCGTGTCGAAATCATTAATCATTTAAGATTAAGTTTAAATTTAGTCGAAATTTCCGGGTCATCACATGTTTGGTTGATTTAATATTTATTCATTTGGTATGTAATAATATTATTTTGGTTATGTAATTTATTTTATATTTGGTATGTAAAATAGATTAGGTTGTAATTTCACCTTTTTAGACAAAATGTATTAGGATATATTTTGTAAAAAGATGAAGATGATGAAGACTTGAAGAACACAAGAAGAAGCATTTGGATGCAAGATTAAGTGGGAGATTTAAAATCTCCTACTTTGTGTTATAACCCCTTATCCGGTGGCATTTGTTTTCGGCTAAACAAATGTCTACCAAAATGGCTTGATTGTGAACATATTTGTTTAGCATGCATGGTTGTTTATTGTATGATTGTGGATTGTATGTTTGTATGCTACAAGTTAATCACACAAGTTAACAACAAGCAAAATGGCAATTTAATTGGTTAAATTATACATTAATTAACGAAATGCAAAACGACAATTTAATTGGTTAAATTAAAAATTGCTAAAAGGACATTAATAAACGGTTATTAAGAACATGATTAGGATCATATATATAAAATGGTATATAGACATGAAAATGGATTTCAAATGAACCATACACTAAATGCATGTTGGTGTATGGCATAAAAGTTTTCTCAAACTAGAATTAATGAAAACTTAAAATCCCTTATTAACAAGGCAAACAAGTTAAACGCCATCCTTTTGTGCAACACTTAAAAATATTAGGGAACTCACAATGGGATAAAGGTCACCTAACCGTTATGAGCAAACTAATATGATTAAGGTGAATTTCGCATGCTTGTGGGATAAAGGTCACCTAACCACTTGTATGTTAAGTTTACACGTTTACACAAGTAGGACGACTTGATTTGGAAATCATGAACTTAGGGTCACCGAAGCATGAGGAACAAATAGGCGTTGATGGGATAAATATGCCATGCAAAAGGATTGCATGATCCCATAACTTAGAAGTTGCAAAAGGATTGCAATTGTCATATAATGACTACCTAGCTAAATCAAATAACGGGATAAAGGTCACCTAACCAAAATTTGGTTTACGGTTGGATTCTAAAATTTAATTGGATTTAAAGGGTATTGATCGTTAAATTAAAATTGATACTTAAACAACTTTGTTAAATTTTGTAGATGGCCGCCAATAACAACAACATTCCGAACGTACCAATAAGCTTTAACAACCTATCGTTGAGGTCAATCCTCGAAAAGGAAAAACTCAACCATACGAACTTCATGGATTGGTCCCGCAATCTAAGAATTGTCCTCAAACTAGAGGACAGGGCGTATGTGTTGGAAGACCCCATTCCCGATCAACCGGATGAGGATGATACGGAAGGCATGGCTTATTGGGAGAAATATTGCACCGATTCGTTGCAAGTTTCTTGCCTCATGCTTGGGACCATGATACCCGAACTCCAAAAGGATTTTGAGCATCATAGTGCATATGACATGATCACACAGTTGAAGGAGATGTTCCTTCAACAAGCTCGTGTCGAGCGCTTCGAAACGGTTCGAGCACTTCATGCATGTCGGATGGATGACTCCCAATCCATTTCATCTTATGTCCTTAAGATGAAAAGCCTTATTGATCGAGCGAACCGTCTAAATTGCAACGTGTCTAATGAATTAGCCACAGACCTCATTCTCAACTCATTGTCAAAAAGGTTTGACACATTTGTAATGAATTACAATATGAATGGTTGGGATAAAAGCATTGGCGAATTACATGATATGCTTAAGACGGCAGAAGCAAGCATGGGTAAAAGGGCTTCACCCGTGTTTACGATCAATGAAGGCGGGTCCAAAAACAATAACACTTCTAAGCTAAAGGCGGCTAAGAGGAAGGGACCCGCCTACCGAGGCAAAGGCAAGGGAAAAGGGAAGATGGTTACCCCAACCAACAACAACAAGAAGCAAAAGGTTGCTGGTAAAGCTAACCCCAAGGAAGATCTGTGCTTTGGTTGCGGTGAGATGGGTCACTGGAAACGCAAATGCCCGGTCTACCTAAAGGAGTTGAAGGAAAAGAGGGATGCAGGGCAAACCTCAGGTAATGTATATATGGTATACATTGAGCTTAGTATTACTTCTTCTAATACATGGGTATTAGACGCAGGATGTGGAACTCATATTTGCAATTCTTTGCAGGGGTTCAAAAGAAGTAATCAAGATGCGGGAACAACAAGTCTCTTCATGGGAAATGGAGCAAGGGTGCAGGTGAAAGCTCAAGGAGACTTTGTTTTAAAGCTTCCAAGTGGTTTGGAGCTTACTTTGAAAAATGTTTTATATGCACCTGATTTATCACGAAACATTATTTCTGTATCTCGTTTGAAACAATATGGTTTTAATCTTAATTTCATTAATGATGATATCCATGTTTCTTTAGATAATGTGTTCTATTTCCAGGCTTCGCCTTCGAATGGTATTTATGAATTGGTTCATGATGACACATCATACAATAGCTCAATGTACCATGCAAACATCAAGAAACTCAAAAGGGATTTGAGTGATTCCTACTTATGGCATTGTCGCCTTGGTCACATAAACAAGAATCGAATGCATACACTTCAAAAGAATGGCCTTTTGAAATCAAATGAACTAGACTCGTTTGATGTATGTGAATCTTGTTTACAAGGCAAAATGACTAAAGCACCTTTCAAAGGGACCTATGAAAGGGCTAAGGACTTATTGGGATTGATACACTCGGATGTATGTGGACCCTTTAAGCCCATAACTAGGAATGATGAAAGATACTTCGTTACTTTCATTGATGACTTTAGTCGTTTCGGATATGTCTACTTATTAAGACACAAGGACGAAACTTTTGAAGCATTCAAGGAATATCAAAACGAAGTACAAAATCAACTCAATAAGACAATAAAGGTACTTCGTACCGATAGAGGAGGTGAATACCTAAGCGATGCTTTCCAAGATCATCTTAAAAGTTGTGGGATTATCTCGCAACTCACTCCTCCTGGAACACCCCAACTTAATGGAGTTTACGAAAGGAGGAACCGAACCCTAATGGATATGGTTCGATCTATGATGGCTAGAAGCTCGTTACCTCTATCATTTTGGGGTTATTGTCTATGCTCCGCGGCTCGTATTTTAAATGTGGCCCCAACCAAGAAAGTGGAACGAACACCTCATGAGATGTGGTTTAGAAAACCTCCATCTCTATCATACTTAAAGGTATGGGGATGTGAAGCTTATCCTAAGCGTTACGTCCCTAATAAGTTGAATGCTCGATCCACGAAGTGTATCTTCATAGGATATCCCAAGGATGATATGGGATATTATTTCTATGATCCATCCGAGCAGAATGTATTTGTTGCTCGAAAGGCTGAATTCCTTGAAACTAAGTTCCTAATGGAAGGAAATAGTGAAAGGAAGATAGATCTTGCAGAGGTTCAAGATCAAGTAGATGATACACAATTGGTTGAGACTAGCACTCAGCATGAAAATGTTGAGAATGATCAAATGGATGATCAAAATACACAAGACGTTCGCAGATCTGGTAGGATTAGTAATCCTCCTGAGAGATATGGGTTTCTCATGGATGGTTGCTATGTGGTTGATTTGGATGAACCAATAAACTACCAAGATGCTTTATCAAGGATTGATAAAGATAAATGGCAGGAAGCCATGAACGCTGAGATGCAGTCCATGTATGACAACCAAGTTTGGGAACTTGTTACACAACCTGCTGGCTCAAGGCTAGTTGACTGTAAATGGCTTTTCAAAATGAAAACCGACATACATGGAAACTTGGATACATATAAAGCTAGACTTGTAGCAAAAGGTTTCACTCAAACTCAAGGGGTTGACTATGATGAAACTTTTTCGCCTGTGGCAATGCTAAAGTCTATTAGGATATTACTTGCCATTGCTGCTCATTATGATTATGAAATATGGCAAATGGATGTCAAGACCGCTTTCCTAAATGGACATCTTGAGGAAGATGTCTATATGGTTCAGCCTGAAGGTTTTGTTGATCCTAAATATCCTAAAAAGGTATGCAAGTTAAAGAAGTCAATCTACGGATTGAAACAAGCATCTAGAATGTGGAATCATCGATTTAATGAGGAGGCCAAGAAATTTGGCTTCATTAAAAATGGTGATGAAGCTTGTGTATACAAGAAAGCTAGTGGGAGCACTATCATGTTCCTTGTACTATATGTGGATGATATATTGTTATTTGGAAACGATATTCCGGCAATGTAAGGTGTTAAAACTTGGCTAAGTAAATGCTTCTCCATTAAGGATCTTGGAGAAGCACAATACGTTTTGGGGATTGGGATCTACAGAGATAGATCCAAGAAACTGATAGGTTTGAATCAAGGTGCATACATTGAAAAGGTCTTGAAAAGGTTCAAGATGGAGAACTCTAAGAAAGGTTTGGTACCTATTCAAAGAGGAACGCTCCTTAGTTCATCTCAGTGCCCCCACCACGAAAGATGAACAGGAAAGAATGAAGAATGTCCCATATGCGTCTGCTATTGGGTCAATCATGTATGCAATGATATGCACTAGACCGGATGTGTCATGCGCTCTAAGCTTGACAAGTAGATACCAGAATAACCCAGGAAACAGTCATTGGATTGCTGTTAAAAGTACATTGAAATACCTTAGGAGGACTAAGGATATGTTTCTAATATATGGGTCTGGTGAGGAGGAACTCGCTGTAAAATGTTACGTGCACGCGAGTTTCCAAACTGATCAAGATGATTCTCGATCACAATCCAGTTATGTCTTCACGTTAAATGGAGGTGCGGTCTCTTGGAAGAGTTCAAAACAGGATGTTGTTGCATTATCTACTACAGAGTCGGAGTACATTGCCGCCTCATTGGCAGCGCAGGAAGCTGCATGGATGAAGAAATTCATCGACGACTTAGGAGTAGTCCCTTCCATTCAGGACCCTCTTGAGATCTTTTGTGACAACGAGGGTGTGATTGCTCAAATCAAGGAACCTCGTGCTCACCAAAAGACCCGTCACATTGAGCGGAGATTCAACTACATAAGGGATGAAGTTGAAAAGGGAAAGATATGTATTCGCAAAGTTCACACAGATCTTAATATAGCGGATCCTCTCACGAAGCTCTTACATGGATTAAAACATGCAGGACATGTTTGTGCATTAGGGCTTCGATATTCTAGTGATTGGTCATGATCTGTTTTAAGTATTGTAATGGAACGAAATTATTCAAACTCATTAATATAATTATGGTTTAATTTATTTTGAGTTAGGTTCCTATTTTGCATATTTTATCCATGAATAAGCAATTATTCTAAATTCCGTAGTCGATCACATTTGTGGGAACAAGTGTGAGGTTTAGACTATTATGAACTTGGATTGGTATACATTCACGGACTGAATGTGGGGCAAGGTTGCAACCAAGGTTCATAAATATTTGTGGGATACAAATATTGGAAGACCCGCCCTCAAGATTTACTAAATGGAGCCTTTGTGGTTGATCACATGTAGTCTTGAGTAAAGGAGAATATCATTGTATCCTCTGACCTGAGATACATATTGGGTTCGGATATTTACCAAGTATTTGGCCTTGATTCTTTCCTTCGCTATTCTGAAATATGGTAGTTCACAAGGAAGAGCTCAGGCATAATGCAAGGTACATATTTAGGACGTATGTAGTCAAGATGGAATTTGTCCCTCTTATTCGTTGAGAGTCGGATGTCTAAGGCCTGATAAAGTTAAATCTAGAAGAGAGTGATCACTCTGTATCTCTTGGATTTAACATGACATCTAGGACGAAAGGAAATAATGAAAAGATTCACCTATTCATATTCGAGATGGGAACTCGAAGGGGATGATGTTATTGAATGGCACAAAGTCATAACATATTGGGGGTGATGGACGGTCGTTAGGTGGTATCCATCACTTGCATTAATTTCTTATGTTCTCGTGCAAGTGGGAGATTGTAGGTTTTTCGTATGCCCGAGAGACGTATTTAATTAATGTGGCTGATATGTTATGATCCAAGTCGGGTCATACCCAATAACAAGCTTACCGACACCTTAAACGTATTTGATCTTAACTATTGGATCATTAAACGAATATGCGACACTTGGATTTTAGAAAATCGGGTTTCTAAAATATTATCACTTGAGATAAATTGTTTGGACAATTTATATATTAAGGATTTGATTATTTATATGTATAAATAATTATGTTTTGTTATACTTTATAAATTGGTTTATAAAGTACAAGTAACCTATATTTATAACTTGAACTTTAATAACAAGTTTTATATAAAATGTAACAAGTTTTATATAAATTATACTTATTATTTAAATGATACAAGAATGCAGATTTTGGGACTCCTAGGTGACATCCCATGCTTGCTTGGTTACTTGTAAACAATATATTCCTTAAGGCATGCAAGACTCTCTTTAGCCAAGGGATTCCTTGACTCAAGTGAGTGAGAAAACAAGCAATACACTAAAAAAAACTGCAGTTTTTCTGCTGAAAACACAGCTGCTGGCTGTGGCAGTTTAGAGGGAAAAAGAGAGTGTTTTTGCATGGTAATCTTGTTAATCAAGTGTCTAAAATCCTAACCAAACAAAGGAAGGTGTTGGTGCATCAAAAGTTTGGGGTATTACACACTTGAGTCTTCAAGTTAGAAGCTTTCTTGCCTTCATCTTCATCATCATCTTGCACATTTGTAAACTACCCTCAACTAGCTTGAGGAGGTATTATCTCTAAACCCACTCTTAATTTGTAAGTATGTTTCACAACTTGATCCTATTTGGGATTTAACTTTAAATGGTTAAAGATTTACAAGTTTTAAAATGGTAATTTATACGCTTCCGCAAATATTATTTCTTGAATGATTATAAGTATTATGGAACTTGTTAAATCCCAACAAGGAAGACTTTACTTCCTTAGATGCCGAAGCATCTTGCTGTGTAGGATTTATTATTAAGTATAACACCCCGTCAAAAATCCCTTTAACGAAATGTTAACCCTGGTCCTAGTGCTTGGCTTGACTTCTATGTAACAGCAATATTCTACAGCGGAAGCAATTAATACCTGAGAATAAAACACGCAATATGGATCAACAATAATGTTGAGTGAATCTACAGGTTTTAGGTAAACAATACAGTATGTTTAAGAAATAACATTTTGAAAACGTTTATTAGTGGAAGTCCACCAAGGTTTAATGTTAAAGTTTTTAGACAATACCGTTTCTCGTTTCAAAAGTTCGTTGACACTACCATGTCAAGTTTTATCTCATTTTTTCGTAAACCATAGTTTAAATAACGTTGTATAGTATCTGAAAAACAGTTATCATGAAAATAGTTTAGTTTCCTTGACCACGAGATTTTACAATTACAACACCAAGTCGTAAAAATGTTTGCATAATATGAGCACCTGAATACTAGCAATGACCCTAGTATAGAAGCCACTATACCCTCCTTTACCTCCTAAAATGTTATACACTTGTTCGAGTGTATCTGATGTTCAAAATAAATGCACCACAGTTTTTATAGCAGGTGAGATTGTCAACCTAACGGATCCATCCATCTAAATTGTGCTTACACCGATGGTATTAAAAGTATTCAAGCTAGAGGCTTTGTGAACAAACTCAATATGCATATATAGTACTCGTGTCAATACAAAAGCATTTGAAAATGTAAGTATAACAGTATGTATTCTCATCCCTGAAAACATGTAAAAAGCGGGACTGTAGACTCACCTTTGAATAAGCTTGGATGACAGACAAAACTTGTACGGTTTACAGCTGAGTAAGGCAACCTAAGTATACGTATATAGGTTGGTCAATATATGTATCTTAAATAAGGGTAGTTTCATAGTATAAGTTGTCTTATTACTCGACTCGACGCGTTTCAAAGTAAAAGTCAACTATATCATGCAAGTCAAACAAAGTCAACCGAAGTCAAATCGGAAGTCAAACTTGGTCAAAGTAGTCAACTAAAGTCAACATCGATAGGTTCATGTCAAATGTTGATCAACATGTCAAACCTAAGTCAACAAATACGTTTCAGGTCATGAATGATCATTTTCACATTTTCAGTGTATCGTTGTGCACAAAGTTCATGAACACGTAGCATACTTAGCACAATATCTCATAGTACAAAATTCACGTAAACATGGAAAAATCCAGATCATAAATATACTTAAAATCGATTCCAAAAAGTCCGTCCAGGGACTCATACGATAATTAAAAGTCAGGAATCAGAAGGGGTACATTTGGGGTTTGCCCAGTCAGTTTCTGACCGCGCACTGATTTCGTTTTGGCTATAACCGGAGTTAGGGACATGAAATTAATACAAGACCAGTGGCCATAGTTCAAAGACAAGTCAAAGTAACACATATCAAAAATCTATCAAATTTTATTTAGCCAATTTGTACAGTTTATTCATGCAAGTTGAATGTTCAGTTTTTTAGCTCAAATCAGAATCCACATAAAGTATTGCTCTATTGAGCCCAATGCATAAGGTTTCAGAGATTGACATAAACTAACAATATGTCATATATCATGTTAAAATTCATATTCCAGAAGCTTACATACTTATTCAATAAACACAATCCACAGAGTATAAAACAGAGAGCAATTTACAGATTCGATTCTAGTTTAGCTAGTCACATTCACACGTGATTATCCGAAGATCTAGATACAATTAGCCTATGATATCTACATGAAAGGTGAAGTAATTTTTGTGTAAATAACAAATATGCAAAGCTTTAATCATATAAGTTAACACATTTTATCATACAAGGTTATGTTCATGCAAGTGCTGTATAAAACTACTTTTACACTAATTCAAGCATATCTCGGGTTATACATAAGCAAACGACATAATATCCTAGTCTAAATTGAATGTTTTTAAATTATATTTCCAGTAGTATAAGTTTCACATGCCAATTCGTGGTCTATCAATTCCAGATTTCTGATCAATCACGAAAACACAACGTTAATTTCAATTAAGCATAACTTGATCATCCGGAAACGAAATCAAGCGAATTCAAATCCTAAACTCAATACCTTTTCACAAGGAATCTAAATATAACATAATAATTAACATTTGAAAAACTTAATTTTTCTGATCATGCATAAACAAATTCGGTTTTAAACCCTAACGCATCAAACAATCAATATAACGATAACAATTAACATGTACGCGTATAGACTTGAGCAATTGACAACAATACTATGAAACACCAATAAAATTCAGATTTTTAGGATTAGGGTTTAGCTAAATATACCTTTAATCATCAAATAAAATACACCAATGTGTAGAGGATTACACGAATTGCGATCTTTGTGTTCAAGACTTGATCAAAAAACGAAAATTGATGGTGTGTGTGGGTGAGGTACGACGACAGCAAGGGAGAAGAGAGGGAGCAATATGTCGACTGGATTTTTGTGAATGAGGGTTCTAGAAATTTTAATTCACTAATTATAACATAACTTAGGGCCTAAGCATGCACTAGTTACACTTAAGTCTATCAACTTGTAAAATTTAAACATAATAGGGGTGGGGATGGCGAAATCGGTCGAATGGGCCCCAAGGGAGGTGCCCGGGCTTGTGTTGTCCAATTCCTTGTACTCGTGGTCCGTTTCAAGTGTCGTTTAGTCGTACCGAAGGCCCGGAACGCTAAACCGATCGTTAAACGCAACCAAACGTTAATTTATTAAAAAAAACCTAATAAATTAATTATTTTTAAAAAGTTAATAATTAATAAATTAATTATTAAAATAAACCCAAGCGTTTCGTTGCTCAAAAAGCAGTTATCAAAATCGTATCGTTTTTATCGTATTTCATTATCCGAAATATTTATTTGAATTAATATCAACCCATATTAATTATTATAACCCTCCAAAGATCAAGTACGCATTTATTACACGTAAACGCACAAAAGTTAAATAATCGCCATTAAATAAACTAACGGAAGGTTAACGGAAGTAATGGAAAAAGCAGAGTTGTTACATTAAGTCCTGTTTAGATTGGATGGGCTTATTGGTCTTTTTACCATCCGTGCGTTTAGCTCTCTTTTCTGCCGAAGCTTTCGCTTCATTTAGCGTAGGGCTTACTGTTATTATTGGATGTGATACGGAGATGGGTGAGGGTGACCTAAGCGGCTCTAGGTCTTGGTCCATATCACCAATGGTTGGAGTAACTGTTTGGCGGACGATAGGTGTCGAAGTCCTAGATCTAGTTACACGCTGGGTTGGCAGAGTCTGAATCATCTCATCAGGCATAAATTGAGTTCTCTTAGGAGAATGTTCAGAAGATGATTCAGTTGTTGAAGAATCAGTGTCACTGCTCACTTCGGGTGTTGTTGAAAAGGTTGGTTCAATCCTAGATGATCTAGGTTCCCTGATCCTCACGGGTTGAGCATGGTGTGCTACCCTAGAACGTTTGAGGTTCACCCTAAGTGGAGGATTAGCTGGCCCGGATGGTTGTACTACAGGTTCCTCTACATCCTCTGGGCCTAGAACCGTGGCGGGTTCAACTTGTGTTTATCTTAGGGTGCAGCTAGCCCCACAAGCCATTTTGAAATTGGCGCAGTGAATTGATTGTCAGATACCATCGAGGTATTCATCTTCAGCTCCCCAAATCTTTTCATCTGTAATCCATGTGTACCTGGTACAAATATATTTGCATTTCTGCAAGCATTTATAGCATCATGGATAAATATACAGAAAAACCTTCATAAGGAATGTATGAACCCCTTGGCTTATCAACTTGAGCCTGAACCAAATCCCATAGTAGCTCTGCATAGTGTGACATCCTCCAGATAGGGCCTGGAAGAATAACATCACTAAATATATCAAATCACAGTTGTATAAACGAGAACGACTCTATATGAGATGTTTAATTGAGTTTTGCAGCGGAAGATAAATAGATTACATTGTATTTAATGAACAATGCATTAAATGTCTTTAATTGGTATGATATGTAATGAAGACTCCAAGCATGGTAAGAAATCATCATCAAAACACCAGATATACAGCGGAAGCAATACTTAAGTACCTGAGAATAAACATGCTTAAAAAGTCAACACTAGGTTGAGTGAGTTCATAGGTTTGTCATAATAATGATTTCAGTAATAGTGTTAGACCACAAGATTTTTATTCATAAGCTTGGTCTCGCAGGGATCAATTAGTAGATCTCGCATATCCAAAAGTTATTCATAAAGTTGGTCTTACAGGGACCAAAAAGTAGATCACGCAGATTCAAAAGTTATTCATAAGCTTGGTCTCACAGGGACCAATTAGTAGATCACGTAGATCCAAAAGTTGTTCATAAGCTTGGTCTCGCAGGGACCAATTAGTAGATCACGTATATCTAAAAGTTGTTCATAAGCTTGGTCTCGCAGGGACCAAGTAGTAGATCACGTAGATCCAAAAGTTGTTCAAAGTTTGCCCCAAACATAAGTTGTGTTTATACTTGTCGGTTAGGGACTTAGTTGGACATAGCCGGGTATAACATAGTTTAAAGTTGGTACTTGTGTCTAGCGTGTAAAACAGTTATAAGAGTTGTGCATGTATTCTCAGCTCAAAAATGTAAAGAGTAAAAGGGGATCAAATAAACTCACGATACTGTATTTCGTATTTCGTAGTAAATATGTGTATGATGGCACTGAACAAGTGCAGAGTTGTCCTCGGATTCACGAACCTATATCAAGTATATATATTAACACATATACTTATAATTGAATAAGTTTATATATATATTTAAATTGTTATATATTTCTATATATATGCCTTTATATATATATTCTATATATAAGTATTTATTTGATAAAGTATTGGTAATAATAATAACAATGATACTAATAAAAATGATAATTTTTACTAAAATGATGTTTTCAATAAAAATATTAAAATGATAGTTTTGCTAATAATAATTTTTTTTAATAATAATAACTTTAACATTAGTAATAGTAATAATATCGATAATAATATATAAAAAGGTATATTTGATTACGATAATACTTTTAATAATAATACTACTAAAAATAGTCATATTAATAATTATAATGATAATAGTAATTTTGATAATAAGAATATTCATTTTAGTTATAGTAATAGTAATACCCTAATTATAAATTTTTTTATAATAACAAGATTAATAACAATGATAAAATTCATTATAATAATAATAATGTTAATATTAAATAATAAGCTAATAAAAATGTTAATAAGAATAAGAATAAGAATAATAATAATAATAATAATAATAATAATAATAATAATAATAATAATAATAATAATAATAATAATAATAATAATAATAATAATAATAATAATAATAATAATAATGATGAGAAAGGAAACTACCTTAGATAAAGCTTTTCTAAGAAAAATGCCCAAGACTGGACTCGAACCCGAGACCTCACGCTCACACACAAACTCCCTTAACCACTCCTCCCTTTCTGCCTTTCTGTTATAATTCCAGACGCATTTATATTTATCCCATATTTATTTTCTGTTTATGTTCATCTTCTTCTTCTCAAATAAAAAGTCGACCAGGGACCAATTAAATCAAGATAACGAATATATGATATCATTAAGGACTTGTAAACAACATAGAATTAAAAGAGATGTTTTTAAATCACAAAAAAAGTTTAAAAAAATGGAAACAACACCTGATGCTGTTCGCTGGTTAAAAAAAAGAATTTATGATTTTGAGTTTGTGAATGTTTTAGACAAACCTTATAACACAAATTGTGTTTAAAATCACTCCTAAAAACTTTAAGAACCCTTAATTTCAACAGAAACATCATACAAAAATCGAATTTCATGAAGAACAACCTGTTGACTTTTTACTTTCAAAACTTTGACTCCAAAATTAAAGATCGATAGGAAAAATTGATGTTTGAAACTTTGCAGATAGTTTTTATGAATGATTTCTAACCAAACTGCATTTCCAGATTTTTAAATTGAACACGAAATCAAGGTTTTGAATTTTTGAGCAAGAACAGAGATATATTGAGCATAAAAAAAATTGATTAATTGGAAATTGATAATTGATAGTGTAAATTCGTAATGGTATCTTTTAATACTGAATTGAATTCATTTATTGCAATGTGGATCAATTTGTTTATATCAGTTGAGGATGTCGACTTGATTACAAAATAGAAACCAGTAGTAGCAAAATAATAATAAAACTTATCACGATTACTTATTAAATTAAAAAGCAGATCATGGGTTTAAAAAATAAAAAAGCTGATCAAAAAATATAAACGGATTAGTACATGTATCTTGTCTTTTAATTTGATATTAATAATTAATATTAATAATAATTAATAATACTAATAATAATAATTTAAATCATATAATAAATGATAATAATAATAATTTTGATAATAATAATATTAAATGACAATACTGATAATAATAGTTGCAAATGATATTAATCAATGATAATATTAATAATTTAACCACGATGTCAAGTACAACACCAAGTCGTAAAAACGTTTGCATAATATGAGCACCTGAATTCTAGCAATGACCCGAGTATAGAAGCCACTATACCCGCCTTTACCTCCTAAAATGTTATACACTTGTTCGAGTGTATCTAATGTTCAAAATAAATGCATCACAGTTTTTATAGCGGGTGAGGTTGTCAACCTAACGGATCCGTCCATCTAAATTGTGCTTACACCGATGGTATTAAAAGTATTCAAGCTAGAGGCTTTGTGAACAAACTCAATATGCATATATAGTACTCGTGTCAATAAAAAAGCATTTGAAAATGTAAGTATAACAGCATGTATTCTCATCCCTGAAAACATGTAAAAAGCGAGACTGTAGACTCACCTTTGAATAAGCTTGGATGACAGACAAAACTTGTACGGTTTACAGCTGAGTAAGACAACCTAAGTATACGTATATAGGTTGGTCAATATATGTATCTTAAATAAGGGTGGTTTCATAGTATAAGTTGTCTTATTGCTCGACTCGATGCGTTTCAAAGTAAAAGTCAAATATATCATGCAAGTCAAACAAAGTCAACTAAAGTCAAACCGGAAGTCAAACTTGGTCAAAGTAGTCAAATAAAGTCAACATAGATAGGTTCATGTCAAATGTTGGTCAACATGTCAAACCTAAGTCAAACAATACGTTTCAGGTCATGAATGATCATTTTCACAATTTCAGTTTATCGTTGTGCACAAAGTTCATGAACACGTAGCATACTTAGCACAATATCCCATAGTACAAAATTCACGTAAACATGGAAAACTCCAGATCATAAATATAATTAAAATTGATTCCAAAAGTCCGGCCAGGGACTCATACGATAATTAAAAGTTAGGAATCAGAAGGGGTACATTTGGGGTTTGCCCAGTCAGTTTCTGACCGCGCACTGATTTCGTTTTGGATATAACCGGAGTTAGGGACATGCAATTGATACAAGACCAGTGGCCATAGTTCAAGGAGAAGTCAAAGTAACATATATCAAAAATTTAGCAAATTTTGTTTAGCTAATTTGTACAGTTTATTCATGCAAGTTGAATGTTCAGTTTTTCAGCTCAAATCAGAATCCACATAAAGTACGGCTCTATTGTGCCCAATGCATAAGGTTTCAGAGATTGAAATAAACTAACAATAAGTCACATATCATGTTAAAATTCATATTCCAGAAGCTTACATTCTCATTCAATAAACACAATCCACAGAGTATAAAACAGAGAGCAATTTACAGATTCGATTCTAGTTTAGCTAGTCACATTCGCACGCGATTATCCGAAGATCTAGATACAATTAGCCTATGATATCTACATGAAAGGTGAAGTAATTTTTGTTTAAATTTCAAATATGCAAAGCTTTAATCACAGAAGTTACCAAATTTTATCATACAAGGTTATTTTCATGCAAGTGCTGTATAAAACTACTTTTACACTAATTCAAGCATATCTCGGGTTATACATAAGCAAACGTCAT
This sequence comes from Rutidosis leptorrhynchoides, assembly GCF_046630445.1. NCBI lineage: Eukaryota > Viridiplantae > Streptophyta > Magnoliopsida > Asterales > Asteraceae > Rutidosis > Rutidosis leptorrhynchoides. Next base: position 385,280,281 of record NC_092337.1, read on the forward strand.
GATATCCTAGTCTAAATTGAGTGTTTTTAAATTATCTTTCCAGTGGTATAAGTTTCACATGCCAATACGTGATCTATCAATTCCAGATTTCTGATCAATCACGAAAACACAATGTTAATTTCAATTAAGCATAACTTGATCATCCGGAAACGAAATCAATCGAATCCAAAGACTAAATTCAATAGTTTTTCGCAATGAATCTGAATATAACATAATAATTAACATTTGAAAATTTTAATTTTTTAGATCATGCATAAAAAAATTCGGTTTTAAACCCAAACGCATCAAACAATCAATATAACGATAACAATTAACATGTACGCGTATAGACTTGAGCAATTGACAACAATACTATGAAACACCAATAAAATTCAGATTTTTAGGATTAGGGTTTAGCTAAATATACCTTTGATCGTCAAATAAAATACACCAATGTGTAAAGGATTACACGAATTGCGATCTTTGTGTTCAAGACTTGATCAAAAAATGAAAATTGATGGTGTGTGTGTGGGTGAGGTACGACGGCAGCAAGGGAGAAGAGAGGGAGCAATATGTCGACTGGATTTTTGTGAATGAGGGTTCTAGAAATTTTAATTCACTAATTATAACATAACTAAGGCCTAAGCATGCACTAGTTACACTTAAGTCCATCAACTTGTAAAATTTAAACTTAAAAGGGGTGGGGGTGAGGAAATTGGCCGAATGGGCCCCAAGGGAGGTGCTCGGGCTCGTGTTGTCCAATTCCTTGTACTCGTGGTCCGTTTCAAGTGTCGTTTAGTCGTACCGAAGGCCCTTAACGCTAAACCGATCGTTAAACGCAACCAAACGTTAATTTATTAAAAAAAACCCAATAAATTAATTATTTTTAAAAAGTTAATAAGTAATAAATTAATTATTAAAATAAATCCGAGCGTTTCGTTGCTCAAAAAGCAGTTATCAAAATCGTATCGTTTTTATCGTATTTCATTATCCGAAATATTTATTTGAATTAATATCAACCCATATTAATTATTATAACCTATATCAGGTATATACATTAATACATATTTATGAAATCAATTAAGTTTATATATATTTTATAATGTAATAAGGTTAATATTTTTATATATAATTATTTTAATACTTATAATTTGTTATAATACTTATATGATATATAATTTGATTAATGTTATATCTATAATATTGTATTAGTTAATATATTAAAAACATAATATTATGTAATATTTGTATACTTATGATATATGTGTTAAATATATTTTTATATAGATATATTTCGTTTGTAAAAAATACTAATTATAATAATACTAAAATGATAAAAATTAATAATAATAATAATAATAATGATATTAATAATACTTATGAAAAATTCTAATATTAATAACGTTTCTATTTCTTACAAACATAATTATGATATAAAAATAACTATAATACTAACAAAGATAATAATCAAAATAATAATAATACTACTTAAAATGATAAATTAATCATAAAGATAACACTTGTAATATTAATAATAATAATAATAATAATAATAATAATAATAATAATACTTATAATACTTACAACTATGATAATAATAATAAGTATTATAATACTAATAATAATAATGATAATAATAATCATTATAATAATAATAGATAATAATAATAAAAAAAATATATGGTTATACCCTTTAATAAGCTTCCTAAAAAGAATTGCCCCTGACGGGGTTCGAACCCGCGAGCCCTCGAATACCCGAACCAACACTTAACCACTCTTCTGTCTCCTGCTTTTCTGATTATTTCTATAACCAATTGTTTATAACCCGATTCTCATATTCATCTTCTTCCTCACATCAACTAGTCGACCATAGTAATCCAACTCCAATCATAACATCAATTAATGTGTTGTTTTAAAATACTAAACTGTAACGAAAATAGTTTCAAATATTTATGTTTATTGAAAAAAAATAAAAATTTAAAAATCAAACCTGCTGTATCCCGTCGCTGTTTAAACTTTAAGGAAAAAAAAATTTGATTTTACAAATGGCTATGATTTAGATAAAAGTTATAACACAAATTATGTTTCAAATCCTTTCTAAAAACTATACCAATCATCAATTTAACTGAAAACTTCATGTTGAACTCGAATTTGATCGGAGAATAAAGGTTGACTTTTTAAAACCAAAACTTTGACTCATAAATTGAAACTTGATAGAAAGAATTGAGCCTTGAAACTTTGTAGCAAGTTCGAATGGAAGATTTCTAACTACACTGCATTAATAGATTTTAAAATTTAACTCAATTTCGATGTATTTGATTCAGAGGTGTACGTACAGAGTATTGAATGGGTGTTCTTCAATATTTGATGAAATTTTTTGACAATTTAGACTCTGTAAAAGATTGTTGTAGTTGTTAAAGGATAATGGGGGTTTATTGGTATCACTTATACTGAATTTCATCATTTAATATGCCTAATTGATCGACAACATTTGATTATCGAGGACAGGAATAAAATAAAAAAATAAAAGTGAAAACGATGTCAAACTGATTTCGTTTTTATCTTGTGAATTGGATTCGTTTATAATCAGATTAGCGACAGAAACAAACTCTAACACAGTTAGATAGTAAAATCAACCTACTTCGTACGATTAGTTCTAGTTAATGATTTATATAATTAATATTTAATATCATTAATTAATACTTATATATAATAATAATATTAATATTAATAATAAAAATAATTAATAATACAGCTATTTGATCATACAAATGGTAGTAATTATTTAGTGTTAAAAATGATAAAATGCATTATTTTTCAATAACTATAAGAATAATAATGATATTAATAATAATTATACCACATTAATGTTCAAAAAAATGAAACTAATAATAATAATAATAATAATACTGGTAATAATATCAATAGTTCTAATAAAAATAATAATTGTATTAATAATAATAATAATAATAATAATGATACTTTAATTAATAATGATTTTTGAAAATAATGATATTAATAATGATAACACTAATAATATAATAAGTTTTGCTTATCAAATTTCATATTTAAATTAATAATAACGATATCAATATTAATAGTGAAAGTAATTATTATTAGTAAAGACAACAATTTAAATACGTTAATTTCCTATATATATAATATCTATAATAATATAACTAATACTGATATTAGTTATTAAGAATTTTAGTCATAATAATGAAGTAACAATATTACTATAATAATTATATTTTAACTTATTATTATAAATATTGTAAAACTTAATAATCACATAATATGTTTATATAATAACTTTTATTAAGCATTTCTTATTTATAAATTATATATATATATATATATATATATATATATATATATATATATATATATATATATATATATATATATATATATATTACAATATAAATGTAGTGGTTGTACATAGAAATCATATTATATATATATATATATATATATATATATATATATATATATATATATATATATATATATATATATATATATAATTTCATTTTTAATTACACTTAATTATTTTATATCATATTTACATACTTAAATCTAATGTTTAAATTATATTTTATAATTTCAAATTATTTTATATACTTACATTTATATACATATATATACATATTTATTTACAACAATTGGTCGTGAATCGTCGAGTAAGATTCGATGGATAGTTAAGTGCATGAAATTATTTTTATATGAAACGTCGATTTACTTAATTTGTCGATATCCATTTTCTAAGTTATCTATATTTCATAATTTCGTCTTTCCGCTAAATAATATGAAAGTTAAATAGTTACCTTACCAAAAGTCACAAGAAAATTATTGTAGAGCACGTACTGGAAATCAAACAGGAAATCCACTAACTTTTGTCTAACTCTCGTTAAATGACACTTTGTTCTCACTTTAAGATCACTTCATCATTTATTCCGGATATTGTTAAAAAGAAAAGATTTCTCAAATCAATGTGGACTTCACAACAAAGACCCGAAATCTTAACACAATATATCTGATAATTCAATCATTTGCTATTATCTTTTAATTCCTTCAATAACATATATTGAACAAATACATTCATGTAAAGTATTATACATCTATTAATTTGTTAATGTTTTTAATTAATATTTATATATAATTATATATGCATATCAAGTTAATTATAATTGTTCGTGAATCGTTGGGAATAGTCGAAGGGTAATTGAATATATGCACATAGTTTCAAAATTTTCGAGACTCATCCTTACAGACTTTGCTTATCGTGTCAGAAACATGTAAAGATTAAGTTTAAATTTGGTTGGAAATTTTCGAGTCGTCACAGTACCTACCCGTTAAAGAAATTTCATCCCGAAATTTGATTGGGATGGTCATGGCTGATAATAAATATGTCTTCATGACGCGTACGAACTGAAAATTAGATTTTTACCATCATCGAGTAATATAGACAAAACAAATTTAATTTTGTGAAGAGTACGAGGGAAGTTATCACCAAAGAGTGACATGAGTAAATGCAGGTTTGACTTAATCGGTGACTTAGTCACGGTTGATTTTCGAAAATCAAGGAATTTAAAGGAAATCTTTGTAATAAGATTTGGTTCTTCGATAATTAAGGAAATTAGGATCATCTTTGGTTAAATGCGATAATCTGTTTTGATTGTTCTGTTGGATATTTCACTATAAATCCACCTTCTTCGTTTCCTTATATTTTGGAGTTCTATCCTTTTGTTTTCTCTTCCCGACTTTAAGTCAAGCGAATAATGGTCCAGTATTCATAGGTATGAAGTTTTGAATGAACATGACTAACGTTCTAAGAGAGAAATTGTAATAGCACGATCTTGATTGGTTAAATTACCAGAATTCAAGAGAAAAGATAGAACTAATAGGAAGATATTTTATCGATATGTTTGGAGATTAGGTAGAATGTAAGAGTCGTGTAACATGACACATGATGACGTTATGATCTGTGAATCATCACGTTCCATTAGAAACTCAGCATGACTTACTGTAATATAATCACGTTGATCAAGTGTCATTATATTATACTAACCCATGCATCAATTTCCAACACTACTTCAAAAACATTCATAGTTTAAACTAGAAAGTTTACAGAATATAGAAACTAAACAGTTTCTTATATGATGTAACACTGACAACGCGAAGAGATAAATAATTTCAGATAAGAATAGTTATGACAATATCTTCAGAAATATCGAAGATATTTATAAAGAAAGATACTATGATATCTTAAAATTTTTAATATCGATGAATGATGATGAAGATTTATCCGTAAAGGTTCAGGGTCAGGAGCAATGCATTCGATAATGACTTCAGCAGATACTGAATCATTTAAATTCTTTAAAGGCAGGTTTAGTCTTTGTGATTTGTCCACAGCCTCCTTCATAGTTTTCTTAATCCATTTTCTAGTTCTATTTTTTCTGAGCTTTGCAACCACACTTATTCCTTATCTTTATATCTTCGACTGTTAAGGTCGTGTACAGTTTTTGCTGATGTATTCAGCTTTTACAAAATTTGAAGTATTGATTTGTAGACTAGGTGCTTTTCAGAATTTTAGAATGGAAGATCATAATTCTAAGAGATAAGGTTTATATGTATACTTATAACTGTTGATGTAGACATGCTGCGAGATTTCAAAATACTGTTTGCTAATTCCCGGTAATTGGTATAGTAATTCTCGTTATAAGATGTAAATGAGTAAATGATAGCGTTTCTCTGAATGTAATGATTTTTCGGAAAGTCCAAGATCAATGAAGTTGCTGGTAAGTTTACTGTTAATGTGGTGGAATATAAATGATTCTCCGGTAACGATGATGAAAGAGTAATCTTAGTAATAAGGTTTATTCGAATGAAAAAATTGAAGTTGATTTGCTAGAGCTGTGACAAAATTGACTAATTTGGAGAGGAATTGCAATATTATTTTCGGTAATAACAATGTCAAAGGAATTAGCACATATACGTGTTAAACGTTTACTCAGGTTTCAAGAGTTTTCAGATGCATAACTATTTGCATCAATCTTTTCTTCCGTAGATAAAGTGTGGTTGGTTCATCCTCTCGATTGAGGTGTTTTCAAGAATCATGAAAGGTTTGATCGCAGATTGTAATTGTCAAGATACAAATGAGGTTTAAGATAAAATCAAGTGGCAACTTGAAGAATTGTTTAGTTTCATATGTTATAATCAATATTTTAATTCATTTTAATTGTCCAATGTTTGTAGTCCTCAGTTGATAGTCCACAGTTAGCAATATATAATATTCGAATTAATTAATACGTGTCATGAACCGTGTACATGTATCAGACTCGATCACAACTCAAAGTATATATATTATTGTAGAATCAACCTCAACCCTGTATAGCTAACTCCAGCATTACTGCATATAGAGTGTCTATGGTTATTCTATATATATATATATATATATATATATATATATATATATATATATATATATATATATATATATATATATATATATATATATATATATATATATATGCGTCGATATGATATGTCAAAACCTTGTATACGCGTCCCGATATTTAAATGCGTAAATAACAGTATTTAAATGACGATAAATAAAGTGCGTAAAATAAATAACAAAAATTAAATGACAATAAATAAAATTGCGAGAATTAAATTGCGATAAAATAAATTGCGATAAATAAAATGTAATCAGTTAGCTAGGAACAGTTAGCGTGGATTCTTAACAAAATTTCTCATAATTAATTTGTTTGTTTCTAACAAATTTTATTTTGTCCAATGTTTTCTTCATTACGCCACTTGTTGGATTCTGATAAGTCAAAATCTAAATATGAAATTGAATGACAATGGTTATTCTGTGGTGAACGGATTCGTATATCTGTGGATGTAAGTAGGATAGTAAATGACTGTTGAATCAGATTTGAAAAATGTACAGTGTAACTTATTAATGTGAAATCTAAATATTTCTAGGGTATTACCTACCCGTTAAAATATTCTTACCATTAACAGTTTGTACAAAATAATTTTTGATTACAATCTTTATGAAAATATATATACATATATATTTTCTTCAGATATAATCATGGATTTAATGAGTTAATATGATATTAATCTCATTTGATTTATCGTTAGAACTAGAACACATAATCTCTAAAACATTAGAATTTATATAATCGTTACGTAGAATGAAGATAATTGATGTAGAACGATTCGTAGAACGATAATTATACTCGAGGTACATAATGAGATGTTGAGGCGTGTGGTGTTGAAACTTAGGTTGTTGGTGGTACTGGTGCTATTACTGTGGTACTGTTGGTGCTGATGATGTTGCTGAAGCTGGTAAATTTTGCACCATATTCTCCAAATTGATTACACGAGCGCGAAGTTTGTTGACTTTTTCTATTATTCCGGGATGATTGTCGGTCAGAACGAGCGGATGAATAAGGTTTAGAATCTGAGTTATGATATACTCGTGGTGAGATACTCTGAGAGATAAATTGGTGTTTCGAACAGGTTCGTCGGTAAGTGTTTCAGGTTCTTCGCCAAGAGGTGAATTTGGTTGATGGAAAGGGTCTTCTTCTTTTTGTCTCCAATGATTAAGTAAGCTATGAACCTATCAAATGAATTGGATGATTAATTCTGGTGACACTGCTTTCGGAGCTTAGGTGAAACTCCATATCAGAATAGCTGTCAGAATCCGAGGAATTCGAACTGGTTGAGGGATTCATCTCGTACGATCAGATGAAGGATTTTCGATAAGAAATAGATTTTAGGATGTAGATTAGTACCCTGCAATACATGACTTACAAATGCATACATAATACTAAAATCCCATAAGTTACGAAAGAATCTACGGTAGCTATCAAGCAAAGGTAACAATAACAGATACGCTAAGATATGAATTTATCTATACACTGTCTATGCAATAGAGGCAGTAAGACGTGTCTAGACTAAGAATAATAAGCAGGTAATTTCCTATGGATGATAAGTAGATGATTTCCGACTAGAAATGATAAGAAAATTTTTTGACATGCAGACACGGTCGAAGTCCAGACTCATTAATGCATCCTAACAACTACTAGTTAGACACACTAATGCAAGACCTGGTTCACTAAGACCACCGCTCTGATACCACATGAGACGACCCGTCCTAATCCATAAGGACGAATACAATAACATATGATTACATCACGAGGTACTTGACCTCTATATGATACATTTTACAAACATTGCATTCGTTTCTAAAAGACAAACTTTCATTTACATCGAAAGTTGATGGCATGCATACCATTTCATAATATATCCGACTATAATTGACTTAATAATAATCTTGATGAACTCAACGACTCGAATGCAACGTCTTTTGAAATATATCATGAATGACTCCAAGTAATATCTCTAGAATGAGCAAATGCATAGCGGAAGGTTTCTTTAATACCTGAGAATAAACATGCTTTCAAGTGTCAACCAAAAGGTTGGTGAGTTCATTAGTTTATCATAAACATTTATTTCCATCATTTTAATAGACCACAAGATTTTCATTTCTCATAAATATACGTTCCATGTATAGAGACAAAAATAATCATTCATATGGTGAACACCTGGTAACCGACCTTAACAAGATGCATATAGAATATCCCCATCATTCCGGGACACCCATCGGACATGATAAACTCGAAGTACTAAAGCATTCCAAATTTCAGAATGGGGCTTGTTGGGCCCGATAGATCTATCTTTAGGATTCGCGTCAATTTGGGGGTCTGTTCCCAAATTCTTAGGCTACCAAGCTAAAAGGGGCATATTCGATTTCGATCATTCAACCATATAATGTAGTTTCAATTACTTGTGTCTATTTTGTAAAAAAGTTATAAAAATATCGCATGTATTCTCAGTCCCAAAAATATATATTGCAAAAGCATTTAAAAAGGGAGCAAATGAAACTCACCATACTGTATCTTGTAGTAAAAATACATATGACTAAATTGAACAATGCAGGGTTGGCCTCGGATTCACGAACATATATCAGGTATATATATTAATACATATTTATGAAATCAATTAAGTTTATATATATTTTATAATGTAATAAGGTTAATAGCTTTATATATAATTATTTTAATACTTATAATTTGTTATAATACTTATATGATATATAATTTGATTAATGTTATATCTATAATATTATATTAGTTAATATATTAAAAACATAATATTATGTAATATTTGTATACTTATGATATATGTGTTAAATATATTTTTATATAGATATATTTCGTTTGTAAAAATACTAACTATAATAATACTAAAATGATAAAAATTAATAATAATAATAATAATAATAATAATAATGATATTAATAATACTTATGAAAAATTCTAATATTAATAACGTTTCTATTTCTTACAAACATAATTATGATATAAAAATAACTATAATACTAACAAAGATAATAATCAAAATAATAATAATACTACTTAGAATGATAAATTAATCATAAAGATAACACTTGTAATATCTATATAAATAATAATAATAATAATAATAATAATAATAATAATAATAATAATAATAATAATAATAATAATAATAATAATAATAATAGTTATAATACTTATAACTATGATAATAATAATAAGTATTATAATACTAATAATAATAATGATAATAATAATCATAACAACAACAACAACAACAACAACAACAATAATAATAATAATAATAATAATAATAATAATAATAATAATAATAATAATAATAATAATAATAGATAATAATAATAATAATAATAAAATATATGGTTATACCCTTTAATAAGCTTCCTAAAAAGAATTGCCTACGACGGGGTTCGAACCCACGAGCCCTCGAATACTCGAACCAACACTTAACCACTCTTCTGTCTCCTGCTTTTCTGATTATTTCTATAACCAATTGTTTATAACCCGATTCTCATATTCATCTTCTTCCTCACATCAACTAGTCGACCATAGTAATCCAACTCCAATCGTAACATCAATTAATGTGTTGTTTTAAAATACTAAACTGTAACGAAAATAGTTTCAAAGATTTATGTTTATTGAAAAAAATAAAAATTTAAAAATCAAACCTGCTGTATCCCGTCGCTGTTTAAACTTTAAGGAAAAAAAAATTTGATTTTACAAATGGCTATGATTTAGATAAAAGTTATAACACAAATTATGTTTCAAATTCTTTCTAAAAACTATACCAATCATCAATTTAACTGAAAACTTCATGTTGAACTCGAATTTGATCGGAGAATAAAGGTTGACTTTTTAAAACCAAAACTTTGACTCATAAATTGAAACTTGATAGAAAGAATTGAGCCTTGAAACTTTGCAGCAAGTTCGAATGGAAGATTTCTAACTACACTGCATTAATAGATTTTAAAATTTAACTCAATTTCGATGTATTTGATTCAGAGGTGTACGTACAGAGTATTGAATGGGTGTTCTTCAATATTTGATGAAATTTTTTGACAATTTAGACTCTGTAAAAGATTATTGTAATTGTTAAAGGATAATGGGGGTTTATTGGTATCACTTATACTGAATTTCATCATTTAATATGCCTAATTGATCGACGTCATTTGATTATCGAGGATAGGAATAAAATAAAAAAATAAAAGTGAAAACGATGTCAAACTGATTTCGTTGTTATCTTGTGAATTGGATTCGTTTATAATCAGATTAGAGACAGAAACAAACTCTAACACAGTTAGATAGTGAAATCAACCTACTTCGTACGATTAGTTCTAGTTAATGACTTATATAATTAATATTTAATATCATTAATTAATACTTATATATAATAATAATATTAATATTAATAATAAAAATAATTAATAATACAGCTATTTGATCATATAAATGGTAGTAATTATTTAGTGTTAAAAATTATAAAATGCATTATTTTTCAATAACTATAAAAATAATAATGATATTAATAATAATTATACCACATTAATGTTCAAAAAAATGAAACTAATAATAATAATAATAATAATACTGGTAATAATATCAATAGTTCTAATAATAATAATAATTGTATTAATAATAATAATAATAATGATACTTTAATTAATAATGATTTTTGAAAATAATGATATTAATAATGATAACACTAATAATATAATAAGTTTTGCTTATCAAATTTCATATTTAAATTAATAATAACGATATCAATATTAATAGTGAAAGTAATTATTATTAGGAAAGATAAAAATTTAAATACGTTAATTTCCTATCTATATAATATTTATAATAATATAACTAATACTGATATTAGTTATTAAGAATTGTAGTCATAATAATGAAGTAATAATATTACTATAATAATTATATTTTAACTTATTATTATAAATTATGTAAAACTTAATAATCACATAATATGTTTATATAATAACTTTTATTAAGCATTTATTATTTATAAATTATATATATTGATGTGCGTAGAGGTGTATATGAAATAGCTTATATTTTACTAGGAAAAACTATTAAATACGATACAATTTTACACAAGATATTTATTTATTTATAGAATGGATATACTTAAACCTTGCTACAACACTTATAGGCAGTGTACCTAATCGTACAGTAGTGTAGTTTTTAGTAAGTCCGGTTCGTTCCACAGGGAAATCTTTTAAACAAAGCTTAACGCTATATTAGTTTTAAATTTATAAAAATACAAATATATATATATATATATATATATATATATATATATATATATATAAGTAATATTATTATTATAAAAGGGGGTTTTTACCGTTTAATGACCGGTTTGTCGATTTTTAAAACTTTAGTCGCAGTTAAAACCTAATATAAAATATTAAATAAATAAAAGACTTAATTTAAAGCGTAAAGTAAATAATGATAATGAAATTGCGATAAATGAAATTGCGATAAAATAAAATTTTGATAATTAAAAAGTACGATAATTAAAAGTGCAATTAAATACAATAACAATAAATAAAAGTGCAATAATTAGAAGTGCAATTAAATATGAAAATAAAGGAATTATGCTTATTTAAACTTCCGTAATCATGATGTTTGACGTGTTGATTTTTAGTTTTATGCCCATGGGTTAATTGCCCTTTGTCCTGGATTATTTAATATGTCCGTCTGGTTTTTGTCCATAACAGTCCATCAGTCATAAATATAAAGTGCGAGTGTCCTCGTCAAATTATCCTTATACCCGAAGTCAAATATTCCAACTAATTGGGGACTTAAACTATAACAAGGTCTTAATACTTTGTTTAATAATTACACCAGGATATCGACTGTGTGTAACCCAAGGTTTTAATACTTTGTTATCAATTATGCCAAGTGTCCTTACATAATTTCACCCCTGTTTTAATAATTCCATAGACTATTAATCCATTCCCGTGTCCGATTAAATGAACGATTATTCGTACATATAAATATCCCGCCCATCGTGTCCGATCGAGTGTATATGGTTATTTATAGGGACGTCCAATTGTAAATCTTTATATTAAAATTAACAAACTATCATTTAGTTAAACAAGTATAAAGCCCATTAATAGCCCATAGTCTAATTTCCACAAGTGTCGTTCTTTTGTCCAAACCCCAATTATGGTGCAAAGCCCAATTACCCAATTTTAATATTTTTAGCCCAACATCATGATTACTTCGGTATTAAATAAGCATAATAATAACTTAGCTACGAGACATTAAATTAAAAAGGTTGAACATAACTTACAATGATTAAAAATAGCGTAGCGTTACACGGACAGAATTTTGACTTACACCCTTACAACATTCGCTAACATACCCTTATTATTAGAATTAAAATTAAAATTAAAATATAATATATATATATATATATATATATATATATATATATATATATATATATATATATATATATATATATATATATATATATATATATATATATATATCGTATGATGAATGAGGAGAAAAAGATGTGTTTTTGAGTCTAAAACTCGCGAACTTTATAGGACAGGCCTGGAAAAAGGGCTCATGCGATCGCATGAGTTTTGCTCCTCCAGCTCATGCGATCGCATGGCCAGCTGGGGAGGCTCACATGTTGTTGTTTTCTTCTGCCGACGGTTTATATAATATAATATATAAATTAATTTTAAGAATTAATTATATATTATATTATATTCATGTGCATAGTTGACTTGTAATTTTTAGTCCGTTGCGTCGAGCGTTGAGAGTTGACTTTAGTCCCGGTTCCGGATTTTCGAACGTCCTTGCATATAATTTAATATCTTGTACTTTGCGTTTCGCGTCTTGTACTCTTGTAATTTTGAGACGTTTCTCATCAATAATTGGAACCTCTTTGATTGCACTTTGTACTTTTGAGCTTTTTGGTCGTTTGTGTCTTCAATTCGTCGAATCTGTCTTTTATCCTTACCTTTTATTATTTAAACGAATATCACTTGTAAATAGAACAATTGCAACTAAAAGCTTGTCTTTCTTGAGGGATAATGCTATGAAATATATGTTCGTTTTTTGCATTATCGAATATTCCCACACTTGAGCGTCGCTTGTCCTCAAGCAATATAGTCTTGAAATACTAGAATCACTTCTTTATTCTTCACACTTTGTACATCAGTGATTTCTATACGGCGGTATAAACAATGGTAGTAACGATGTGGTTTACAGTCCCACATGACTATAAAAATTTTAGATCCTTTAAGGAAATTGGATCTTTATGAAAATATTTGATCTTTTAAAAATTAAATCTAGCTTTTACCCTAGATAAGTTTTTCGGGATAACCCTTCACCGGTGTTTGCAAATTGTTTTTGTGGGTTTGGTGGGTTTTAGATTTGAAAATTTTAGTTTAAAACTTGCAGTTTTGTGTCACCCACTTGCTAACCTTGTATTGGGAAAGCAACACGTCCAGTGTATTTGTTCCGTATATTACCTTTCGGTAAACTACCGTCCGGTTGTAAAGGAAAGCGTTGAACAAGCAACTGTTAAGGCAATGTCCCCTGACATGCTTTTAATTATGGTCTATAACGTGTCGGACGCAATTACTATCCTTTGTAGGAGCAATAGTAAAGCTCACCCTTATAATTTTTCAGTCTGGCACAAGGTCCTGTCTTTGACCATGCTATGCAACCACCGTTCTTACGGTTGACACCCGATTTGGTTCAGGTGACCTAATGAATTCCAGGTGAATTCTTAGGATTTTACGTTCAATGGTAATGAACGCATTGAAAATGAGTTTTCAGAAAACAAATCGGTTTGTAATTTTGATCAAAATATTTTCTCGTTCAAGCTCGAGTTTAGATATCATCGAATTTCATGAGTTTGTAATTCTCAATCTTTAAGGTCAATCTCAAGGATTGAGTAATATCAGTCTTAAAAGCTGATTTTTGATCTTTAAAGGAGATTATCCTTTCTGGAGATCTGATTCATTAGTCTTATCCAGCTAATTTGCACGGAGTCCTCCCTATTTTACAAGACAGATTCTCTTTTGGTTAGGATAAGTCTGACCACTTGGCGACCCTGTTTGATGCTGAAGTCCGTGGATTTCCTGCTGATTTTAGAGATGACTTTTCTAGATTTTTCGTTAACCTACAGCTGGTCTGGATGACAACTTCATGACCTAAATCAAGAGGCGCGTTTCTTTTTCGGAAGACTTTACTTCCTTTTAATGATGGAATTGATTCATCGTGTAGATCCATCTTTCTTTTAAATATATAAAGTAAATCGGGTAAAACTGATTAAAATCGTCCAAAACAAAAGTATCTTCAGTTATTTGTTACAAAAATATGTGACTTATGTTTTAAATAACTTGGTAAATTTTTCCACACTTGGCTTTTATTTTCTTTTATTTGCCTTTTTATTGTCCTCTATTCCATTTTAAATGAATTCTAACATTTTGGTTTGTTTCTCAATTTATGTCCTTTCCGAGGTAACAATAATTTCGGTGTTAACACCTAGTTTTATCGTTAATAAATATGTATAAACATGATTTTGAGTTCATTTAATTGAAAATTTTGAAAAATTTTACTAGAATTGGGTAGTCAGTATATAAGACTATGGCCGTTCTTTATTATCAGAGAGCACTAGATTCTAATACAACTACTGCGTTACTAGTATTTTTAATGGTAACCAATTATATAAGTTAAAAATTTTAAAAATCCGAAAGAATTTAACCCCTTCCCACACTTAAGATCTTGCAATGCCCTCATTTGCAAGAAATCAGTAACAATTTAAATTATTGAGGGTGATTAGCGTAGAAAAATAATTAAATTTTACCAAAGTTTCCAAACATATTGGCGTTTGTTTGCTGAATGATAAATGGTGCACATCATTTGTTCATTCCGTCTTGTTGTTACATCACATTTGTTTTCATTTTGTCGTCAAAAGTACTAGCTTTTGCTGAACTTAATGCTAGTCTTTGAAAATGCGCTGTTTTACCCTGTTTTGTACAATCGACAATATACATACAATACAAATATAAACATGCATGGCAATTTGAAATGGGACTTAAAATCCCACTTTCAAATCCTAAATGTGAAATATTAGTACACAATAATAATAAAAATGATAAAAATTACTTAAAAATATCCAATAGCATAAGTTTAAACATGAAAAAGTAAAAAGATAAAAACATAAAAATCATAAAAATAACCAATGGAACCAAATCAGTCTGGATAGGGGTTCCAGTTCATCTCCTCAGGTGGGTTCCATTGTTGGTTATAGGTGTTCTGATAGGCTTGGTTATAGTCATATCGGTTAAAGGGTGGTCGGATGTCGGGGTTGTGTGGCGAAAAAAGGGCAGGTCGAGTAGGCACGTAATTATTTGGTACCTGATATGATAGCTGGCTCATGATTTGGTGCTGATGAACTAACCAGCTATCGTGTTGGCATTGCCTATAATCCTCGTATACTCGCTCGGAGTTCCACTGCTCATACATACTATGTCTGGCCGCGCTCGTCATTGCTTCCTCATCTATACGAACGTGGACGTCAAGAATAGCATCTCGAAAGACATCCCTAAAATCTTCCGCTTCCTCCATTTCCTCGTCTGAGCCTCTCTCTACCTGAGGATGATTACCTTTATAGGGCAATGCCTGGTTGTGTCTACTCTTTAATACCTTAGCACCCACATAAACCCGCAATCCTATGCTCTCATCCTGTTCTCTACAAACCTGTAATGGACCCCCTTGGTTCCTATCAACACCTAAATACTCTCCAATGAGAGTAACAAAAATACCTCCTCCTATTATACTCACTTCCTGCATTCCTTCTACCATTTTAGATAAATAAAAACCAACAAAGTAAGGGATATTAACAAAGCTTCTCGGGTCTCGAATACACTTTAGGTAAAATAAATCATGTAAGGTCATTTTCTCTTTATTGTGACCTCTCTGTGTAATCGAGTTAGCCAAAAATCTATAAATTACACGAAGCTCGGCTTTGTTAACATGTAAGTAGGAGTGTTTTCCTCCTAGTGTAAAAACATTATAGTTTGACATACGCCTCCAAACGGCGTTCGCGTCAAAGTTCCTATCTACCCTTTCACCACGATAAATTAAACTCATACAGTCGGGTAGTAGCAATTCACTAGGAGTGTAAATCTGTAATGCCCTGGCCATGTCCATCATGGACATTCTGTACATCCTACCGCCAAGGATAAATCTAAGAAAACTTCTATCATCTAACCTATCTACATCTACATTTAACGCTATAGTACTCATCAGCTCAACACACCATTCCTTATATACAGGTCTACGAATGGTGAAAAGACGTTCCCAATCTGTAAAAGAAGAACTGCCATACCTTTGAATCAAATGATGTCTAACACAGTCTGCTAGATGGACCGTTTCTAAAGGATTCCAATCAATTACCCTAGGCACCTCTACCTCTTTTGTTACTAATTTGAATTTATTACTTTGATATGATGGGTAATCTCTCCATCGTCTATCGAATCTCAAATTAGGATGCAATGTGTGTTCGGGAATCGTTGGGTATTCTACAGGTGGATGTGGCAGAAATACTATGAATTCATTAGGTAACTGTAGTGGATCATAATAAGGTACATGTTGATCAGGCTGATGTTGTTGTTCCTGTTGTGGTACTTGTTCGGGTTCTGGCTCGTATTGCATTTCTGGTTCTGGTTCTGGTTCTGGTGCTGGAGCAGGTCATCTAGATGATGATGATCCTGAACCTCCAGTATTGGCTCTCTGCAAAACACATTAAACACAAAATTTGTGCATCCAAATATGTATTAGTGTTAGCAAAATAACAACTTAAATTAACCACAATAACATGTTAAATCAAACTTAAACTTATACACATTTTCACATTTTTTTACAATTCTATACTTTTTCAAATAAGCAAATATGGAAACGTAGACAAAGTTCATAAGCATTTGACTCAAATAACATGTCAAAATAGTCATTACTAGCAATTAAACAAGTCTCAAATGGCAAATATATCAAATTAATCATGTTCATGAATTTTGCACCTAAAAAGTCCACTTTAATCTCCAAAAATCATGTTTAGGATCAATGTTTGGATCATTTAACTACCTAAACATGTTACACTACTCAATTTAGCAATAATTCATGACAAAAATCGGGCATAACCTATTTATATCAAAAAGCCCCAAATTGCTCAAGAACACAAACCCTAGATTTCTAAATTTTTTGAAGTTTTTGGCTTCAAATCATGTTAAATAGCATCAATCTAGGTTATACATGCATAAAATACTAACAATTTAACACTAATTACACTAGAAATTAACAAAATTGTATTAGGTAAAATATTGGTAATTATCACAAAAACTAGGAATTTATTGAGTTTAGGGGTGTAATTTTTACCTTATTTGAAAAGCTTCTGAACAATTTCATGATTAGAACGAATAACTTGATGAATTACGGTGGAAAAATGATGAAATTTGGTGAGGTTTTGAGAGATTTTCGTGTATGTGTGTGTATATTGTGGTGAAGAGCAGAACAGACTCCCTTTTCTATATGGCCTGTTTTCCAGCTCCATGCGATCGCATGGAGTTGGAGTTCAATTCCCATGCGATCGCATGGGTGTCCGGGAACAGTGTTTTGGCCTTTTTTTTTTATATAAATGTTTTTGGCATACTTTAGTTCAATAAGATTACAAATAATGATAATAAAAGTTCTCGTCCCTCCCTCGGGTAAAGCAATTTCGGTTCAACGACCTAGTCTTCAACTCACGACGAATTTTAAAAATCATATTTTTAACTTAGCAAAATAAAGTAAATTTTTGTTTTTAAATTCACATTAAACTTAAATTTAAAATGCATAAAATTAAAAATTCATATTAAAAATTCACACCAAACTTAAATTATATTTTTGTTTTTATACATACAAACTTATATTAAAAATATTAATTTTTCAGATATTTACAATTTTAAAGAAGTTTACAATATTAATTTAATATTTATATATTAATTTTAAAAACATGGTAAAAATAAAATTGAAAATCTTTTTGGTCTTTTATCCCACTTTAATCAATCAAATATTATCAAAAATATACGCCCCTCTTTTTGGTAAAGTAATTTCGGTTCAACGACCTAATTTAACTCATGACGAATTTTTGAAATATTTTGATTGAATGATTAAAGATATTTATACCTTAAGAATAAACGGTAAATTTCGCAGTGATGTAATAAATTTTTGTATGATATCAATAATTTCGGTCGCAAGACCTAATTTTATTGAATTTCAATTTAATACTTTATAGCGAACAATTTAGCGTTTATTATCAAAAGGTTAAAAATAAAAATAAAAATAAAAACTGTACATACTTACCTGTGAAATAGATTTCTTAGTGATATGCTCTAGCCCACTCATAAGATAGTCGGACTAATTGATTTTCCATGGCTACATAGGCGTAACCTCGAGCATTCAGTGTTTTTTTTCTAAACATATGAACGGTCCGTCTCTGCATAGAGTAACAAATTCGGTATTGGAATATGTCTGATTCATCGAGCATTTTCCTTCGTGTGACCATTTTCCGCATTTGTGACATCTTTCAAGGTGTCGTGCTCTTCTTTTCACTGCGGATTTTGATTTTCCTTTACCAAATTGTAACTTATTATTTTTGCATCTGGATTCTTTTCTTACTCCGTCCAATTTACCTCTGATTAATGATACTATTTCACTTGGAAGTGTGTCATTATTACGTTTAGTGATCAAAGCGTGTAGCATTAGACCATGGTTTAATTCACAGGAAGTCTTCATCTCGTAAAACCTAAAAAAAAAAAAAATTCAAAATGGGGGTAGAAGACTAGTTCTTTAGGGTCTGCTAGGGAAAGACCATTTGGGTTCCATTTTCGAGAACTACACGAAAACAGAAAATCTAACTCTAACAGAAATACATATTGTCCTTTAAAGACTTGATTCTCCCCACACTTAGTTAGCTGTGGTTTCAAAATTGTGATTAACTTCGTTGTCAACTTCCATCGAACTATCTATGTAATGTTTAACTCTGTGACCATTAACCTTAAATTCAATCCCATTTGAATTTATTAATTCTACTGTTCCGTATAGGAAAAATCTTTTGACTATGAATGGTCCAGACCATCTTGATTTCAATTTTCCAGGAAATAGCTTGAATCGTGAATTGAAAAGAAGAACTCTGTCTCCTTCTTTAAATTCTTTTGAACTTCTGATTCTTTTATCATGCCATTTCTTCATTCTTTCTTTATAGATCAACGAATTTTCGTATGCTTCATGTCTCAATTCTTCTAATTCGTTTAATTGACTTAACCGTAGACGTCCAGCTTCATGTAAATCAAGATTACATGTCTTCAAAGCCCAGAATGCTTTGTGTTCAATTTCTACTGGAAGATGACATGCTTTTCCGTAAACGAGTTTAAAAGGTGTGGTTCCAATTGGAGTTTTGTAGGCTGTTCTAAAAGCCCAGAGTGTATCCTCCAATTTTATGGACTATTCCTTCGGATTTGATCCTACAGTTTTCTCTAGAATACGTTTTAAAGCTCGGTTGGTATTTTCAACTTGTCCACTTGTCTATGGATGATAAGCAGTGGAGATTTTATGAGTTACTCCATATCTTTTGAGAACTTTCTCAAGTTGATTATTACAAAAATGAGTTCCCCGATCACTTATTAAAGCTTTCGGTTTTCCAAACCTTGCAAAAAGACGTTTTAAAAAGTTGACTACAACTCGTGCATCGTTAGTTGGGAGAGCTTGTGCTTCCGCCCATTTAGATACATAATCAATGGCTACGAGAATGTAGAGATTATTATAAGATTTTGGAAATGGACCCATAAAGTCAATACCCCAAATGTCAAATACTTCACATACTTGAATGACATTTTGTGGCATTTCATTACGTTGACTTATTTTTCCGGCCCTTTGACATGCATCACAGGATTTGCAAAGAAGGTGTGCGTCTTTGTAAATTGTAGGCCAATAGAATCCAGCATCATAAACTTTTCTTGCTGTTAGCTGAGGCCCATAATGCCCTCCTGTTGGTCCTGTGTGACAATGGTTTAAAATTTTACTAGCTTCATCTCTGAATACACATCGGCGTATTATTCCATCGGGACAACTTTTAAACAAATGTGGATCTTCCCAAAAATAGTGTTTTATATCACTAAAGAATTTCTTTCGTTTTTGGTACGATAATCCTTTTTCAAGGAATCCACATACTAAGTAGTTTGCATAATCTGCAAACTATGGAATTTCATTATGATCTATCTTCAATAGATATTCATCAGAAAAGTTGTCTTGTATGGCCGATTCAATTAGAACTTCTAATTCAGGATTTTCAAGACGAGAAAGATGATCAGCGGCGAGATTTTCTGCTCCTCTTTTATCTCGAATTTCAATATCAAACTCTTATAAGAGTAAGATTCAACGGATTAATCTTGGTTTAGCATCTTGTTTCGAAAATAGATATCTAAGAGCAGAATGGTCGGTATAGACCACCGTTTTAGCTAGAACGAGATATGATCGAAATTTGTCAAAAGCAAAGACAATAGCAAGGAGTTCTTTTTCAGTAGTTGTGTAATTTATTTGTGCTCCTTGTAACGTCTTACTAGCATAATATATAGGTTGAAATCGTTTTTCAATCCTTTGTCCTAAAACGGCTCCCATTGCAAAATCACTTGCATCGCACATAAGTTCAAACGGTAAATTCCAATTTGGTGTTATCATGATCGGCGCATTAGTGAGTTTTTCTTTAAGTATATTAAAAGATTTGATGCATTCATCTGAAAAGATGAATGGAGCATCCTTTTCTATGAGTTTATTCATATGAGTGGCAATTTTAGAAAAATATTTTATAAAACGTCGGTAAAAACCAGCATGCCCTAGAAAACTCCTAACTCCTCTAACATTGGTGGGATGTGGAAGTTTAGCAATTACATCTACTTTAGCTCTATCCACTTCAATTCTTTCTTTTGAGATTTTATGACCAAGAACGATGCCTTCTTTAACCATGAAATGACATTTCTCCCAATTAAGTACTAGATTTGATTGTTCGCATCTAATAAGCATTCGTTCAAGATTAACTAGACATGATTCAAAAGTATCACCGAAGACTGAAAAGTCATCCATGAAAACTTCCATGCATTCTTCTATCATGTCGTGAAAAATCGCCATCATGCACCTTTGAAAGGTTGCAGGGGCGTTGCAAAGTCCAAATGGCATGCGTTTATAAGCAAAAGTACCATAAGGGCACGTGAACGTGGTTTTCTCTTGGTCTTCGGGTGCTATTGGAATTTGAAAATATCCGGAAAAACCATCAAGAAAACAATAGTAACTATTTCCGGCTAATCTTTCCAACATTTGATCAATGAAAGGTAAGGGAAAGTGATCTTTTCTGGTGGCGTCATTTAATTTTCCATAATCAATACATATACGCCATCCTGTTACAGTCCTAGTAGGAATAAGCTCATTTTTCTCATTTCAGTCATGCCACCTTTCTTAGGCACGCATTGAACTGGGCTTACCCATGAACTATCAGAAATTGGATAAATTAAACCTGCATCAAGCAGTTTAATAATTTCTTTCTTAACAACATCTTGCATATTAGGATTTAGTCTTCGTTGGCGTTGCACATACGTTTTATGACCTTCTTCCATAAGGATTTTATGTGTGCAATACGAAGGACTTATTCCTTTAATATCATGAATCTTCCATGCAATAGCTGGTTTATGAGCTTTTAGCACAGAAATGAGTTGAGATTTTTCATTTTCAGTAAGAGAAGACGATATTTTTACAGGTAATTCAGATTCACCATGTAAATAAGCATATTCTAAATGGTTTGGAAGTGGCTTTAACTCTAATGTCGGAGGTTCTTCTATCGATGATTTATATCGATATCTGTCTTCTTCTTTTAGCATTTGAATTTCTTCTGTTGTTGGTTTATATCCATTAGCCATAAGTGTAGCTAACATTTTAGTTTCATCAATTGGTTCAGTTCCTTCTCCTAAAGAACATTCTCCTGTTCCTTATAATTCTGGAAATTCTTCTAACAATTCTGCATGTGATTCTATTGTTTGAATATAATAACATGTATCATCTGCAGATTGCGGTTGTTGCATTGCTCTATCAACAGAAAAGGTAACACTCTCGTCCTCTATACTTAGGGTCAGTTTCTTACCGAACACGTCTATCATTGCTTTAGCCGTGTTTAAGAATGGTCTTCCTAATATGAGAGCAACTTGAGAATCTTCTTCCATGTCCAGAACAACAAAATCTACTGGAAATACTAAAGTACCAACTTTAACTAGCATGTTTTCCATTATCCCTCTAGGATATTTTACTGATCTATCGGTTAGTTGTATGCTTATTCTTGTTGGTTTCAATTCTCCAAGGTCTAGTTTAGTGTATAGTGAATACGTCATTAAATTTATACTAGCACCTAAGTCTGCCAATGCTTCTATTGAACTAAGACTACCCAGAAAACATGGAATTGTGAAACTTCCTGGATCAGATAGTTTTTCTGGTATCTTATTCAACAGCACTGCTGAACAATTAGCATTCATAGTAACAGCCGAGAGTTCTTCCATTTTCTTTCTATTCGAGATTAGATCTTTCAGAAACTTAGCATATCTAGGCATTCCTGAAATCACATCAATGAAAGGAAGATTTACATTTAACTATTTAAACATATCCAAGAATTTGGATTGCTCGGCTTCAAGTCTCTCTTTTCTCATTTTACTTGGGTAAGGAAGTGGTGGTTGGTATGGTTTAATATAAGGTTTAGCCTTAACTGTGTTATCTTCATTAACCTTTTCAACTACCGGTTCTTTTTCCTTATCTTGTTCAAGTTGTGGTTCTTGTGGAGTAGGAATAGCTTTATCAGAAATTACAGGTATTTCAGGTGGTTTAAGTGTAATACCACTTCTTATGGTAATGGCTTTAGCTGTTTCATTCCGGGGGTTAGCATTTGTATCACTAGGTAGACTTCCCGGTTTTCTTTCACCTATTAACCTTGCTAGGTTACTTACTTCTTGTTCCAAATTTTGAATATAAGCTTGTTGATTTCTAAATGCTTGAGCATTTTGTTCATTGGTTTGTTTCTGAGATGTGAAAAACTGTGTTTGAGATTCAACTAGCTTCGTCATCATATCTTCTAAATTTGGCTTTTTATCATCGGTTTGTGGTGGTTTGTTTTGAAAATTAGGTCTTTGCTGGTTGTAAGTATTATTGGATACTTGTTGATTGCTAGGTCCTTGTTGGTTGTTATATGGAATATTTCGGTTATAATTATAGTTTTGATTATAGATTGGTCTTGGCAGTTGATAATTATTCTGATAATTATTTCCAGGCCTTTGGTTTATGTATGAAACATTCTCTCTTTGTTCCATTGTTAGTTCAATACTGAGACAATCTTTTGTCAAATGTGGTCCTCCACACTGCTCACAACTAATTCGTATTGAGTGAATATCTTTGGTCATCTTTTCCATTCGTCTCTCGACAGCATCTATCTTTGCAGAAATGGAATCTAAGTCATGGCTAGAATCGGCTCTAGCTGCTTTAGATGATCTAACGATATCTTTTTCTTGATGCCACTCATGTGAGTGGGAAGCAGTGTTATCAATAATTTTGTAAGCATCAGTTTCTGTTTTCTTCATAATAGAACCACCAGCTGCTATGTCTATGCCTTTCCTTGTAGTTGTAGTGACCCGAACTTTTCCATGTTTATATATATTAAATGAGATTGATATTTACATGATTAAATATTTCCAACATGTTAAGCAATCAAACTTGTTAAGACTTGATTAATTGAAATATGTTTCATATAGACAATCGACCACCCAAGTTGACCGGTGATTCACGAACGTTAAAACTTGTAAAAACTATATGATGACATATATATGGATATATATATATAGTTAACATGATACTATGATAAGTAAACATATCATTAAGTATATTAACAATGAACTTCATATGTAAAAACAAGACTACTAACTTAATGATTTTTAAACGAGACATATATGTAACGATTATCGTTGTAAAGACATTTAATGTATATATATCATATTAAGAGATATTCATACATGATAATATCATGATAATATAATAATTTAAAATCTCATTTGATATTATAAACATTGGGTTAACAACATTTAACAAGATCGTTAACCTAAAGGTTTCAAAACAACACTTACATGTAACGACTAACGATGACTTAACGACTCAGTTAAAATGTATATACATGTAGTGTTTTAATATGTATTTATACACTTTTTAAAGACTTCAATACACTTATCAAAATACTTCTACTTAACAAAAATGCTTACAATTACATCCTCGTTCAGTTTCATCAACAATTCTACTCGTATGCACCCGTATTCGTACTCGTACAATACACAGCTTTTAGATGTATGTACTATTGGTATATACACTCCAATGATCAGCTCTTAGCAGCCCATGTGAGTCACCTAACACATGTGGGAACCATAATTTGGCAACTAGCATGAAATATCTCATAAAATTACAAAAATATGAGTAATCATTCATGACTTATTTACATGAAAACAAAATTACATATCCTTTATATCTAATCCATACACCAACGACCAAAAACACCTACAAACACTTTTATTCTTCAATTTTCTTCATCTAATTGATCTCTCTCAAGTTCTATCTTCAAGTTCTAAGTGTTCTTCATAAATTCCAAAAGTTCTAGTTTCATAAAATCAAGAATACTTTCAAGTTTGCTAGCTCACTTCCAATCTTGTAAGGTGATCATCCAACCTCAAGAAATCTTTGTTTCTTACAGTAGGTTATCATTCTAATACAAGGTAATAATCATATTCAAACTTTGGTTCAATTTCTATAACTATAACAATCTTATTTCAAGTGATGATCTTACTTGAACTTGTTTTCGTGTCATAATTCTGCTTCAAGAACTTCGAGCCATCCAAGGATCCATTGAAGCTAGATCTATTTTTCTCTTTTCCAGTAGGTTTATCCAAGGAACTTAAGGTAGTAATGATGTTCATAACATCATTCGATTCATATATATAAAGCTATCTTATTCGAAGGTTTAAACTTGTAATCACTAGAACATAGTTTAGTTAATTCTAAACTTGTTCGCAAACAAAAGTTAATCCTTCTAACTTGACTTTTAAAATCAACTAAACACATGTTCTATATCTATATGATATGCTAACTTAATGATTTAAAACCTGGAAACACGAAAAATACCGTAAAACCGGATTTACGCCGTCGTAGTAACACCGCGGGCTGTTTTGGGTTAGTTAATTAAAAACTATGATAAACTTTGATTTAAAAGTTGTTATTCTGAGAAAATTATTTTTATTATGAACATGAAACTATATCCAAAAATTATGGTTAAACTCAAAGTGGAAGTATGTTTTCTAAAATGGTCATCTAGACGTCGTTCTTTCGACTGAAATGACTACCTTTACAAAAACGACTTGTAACTTATTTTTCCGACTATAAACCTATACTTTTTCTGTTTAGATTCATAAAATAGAGTTCAATATGAAACCATAGCAATTTGATTCACTCAAAAAGGATTTAAAATGAAGAAGTTATGGGTAAAACAAGATTGGATAATTTTTCGCATTTTAGCTACGTGAAAATTGGTAATAAATCTATTCCAACCATAACTTAATCAAATTGTATTGTATATTATGTAATCTTGAGATACCATAGACACGTATACAATGTTTCGACCTATCATGTCGACACATCTATATATATTTCGGAACAACCATAGACACTCTATATGTGAATGTTGGAGTTAGCTATACAGAGTTGAGGTTGATTCCAAAATATATATAGTTTGAGTTGTGATCAATACTGAGATACGTATACACTGGGTCGTGGATTGATTCAAGATAATATTTATCGATTTATTTCTGTACATCTAACTTTGGACAACTAGTTGTAGGTTATTAACGAGGACAGCTGACTTAATAAACTTAAAACATCAAAATATATTAAAAGTGTTGTAAATATATTTTGAACATACTTTGATATACATGTATATATTGTTATAGGTTCGTGAATCAACCAGTGGCCAAGTCTTACTTCCCGACGAAGTAAAAATCTGTGAAAGTGAGTTATAGTCCCACTTTTAAAATTTAATATTTTTGGGATGAGAATACATTCAGGTTTTATAAATGATTTACAAAATAGACACAAGTACGTGAAACTACATTCTATGGTTGAATTATCGAAATCGAATATGCCCCTTTTTATTAAGTCTGGTAATCTAAGAATTAGGGAACAGACACCCTAATTGACGCGAATCCTAAAGATAGATCTATTGGGCCTAACAAACCCCATCCAAAGTACCGGATGCTTTAGTACTTCGAAATTTATATCATATCCGAAGGGTGTCCCGAAATGATGGGGATATTCTTATATATGCATCTTGTTAATGTCGGTTACCAGGTGTTCACCATATGAATGATTTTTATCTCTATGTATGGGATGTGTATTGAAATATGAAATCTTGTGGTCTATTATTATGATTTGATATATATAGGTTAAACCTATAACTCACCAACATTTTTTGTTGACGTTTTAAGCATGTTTATTCTCAGGTGATTATTAAGAGCTTCCGCTGTCGCATACTTAAATAAGGACGAGATTTGGAGTCCATGCTTGTATGATATTGTGTAAAAACTGCATTCAAGAAACTTATTTTGTTGTAACATATTTGTATTGTAAACCATTATGTAATGGTCGTGTGTAAACAGGATATTTTAGATTATCATTATTTGATAATCTACGTAAAGCTTTTTAAACCTTTATTTATGAAATAAAGGTTATGGTTTGTTTTAAAAATGAATGCAGTCTTTGAAAAACGTCTCATATAGAGGTCAAAACCTCGCAACGAAATCAATTAATATGGAACGTTTTTAATCAATAAGAACGGGACATTTCAGTTGGTATCAGAGCGTTGGTCTTAGAGAACCAAAATTTTGCATTAGTGTGTCTTATCGAGTTTGTTAGGATGCATTAGTGAGTCTGGACTTCGACCGTGTTTACTTGAAAAATGATTGCTTAACAAATTTTGTTGGAAACTATATATTTTTAACATGTGAATATTATGTGATATATTAATCTCTTAACGCGTTTTATATTATGTGATAGATGTCTACCTCTAGAACAAGTCCCATTGACTCACCTAATAATAATGAAGAGTCAAATGTAAATTGGAATGATTCGTGGACTGATTCACAAGTTCCCGAAGAGGAACCGGAAGAAGAGTCGGAACCGGAAGAAGAATCGGAACCGGAAGAAGAATCGGAACCGGATGAAGAAATAGAACCGGTGGGGGAAATAATAAAACGGTTAAGTAAAAGAAAATCCTCAACCAACCGACCAAGGTTAATTATGGTCAATGGTGTTTCCGCCAAGGAAGCAAAATATTGGGAAGATTACCAATTCTCCAATGAATCGGATTCCGACGAGAATTCCGATGATGTTATAGAAATTACCCCAACTGAATTTAAAAAGGCAAAAGAAAATAATAAGGGAAAGAGCATAAAAATAGAGAAATCTAATTCCAACCCCGATGAACTTTATATGTATCGTCAACCCCCGAAGTCCTTAAGTTGTAACAATGACCCGGGAACCTCTAAACCACCAGGTTTTTCTAAACCAATGTGGAAAATTACGGCTCTTATTAGGGGAACATCATATATCCCTAGAAACTTGGCAAAACGAACCAAAACCGAAGAAGAAAAAAACAAGCGAGTCGGAATAAGATAGTTGTATTCGTGTGGTGTAATATATGTAATATAGTGTGCTTATGCTTTATGATATATGTAAAAATTGCTTGTATTAATAAGTATTTTTTTATGAATCTAACTCTTGTCTATTTTACAGTATAAAAACACAAAATGGATAGACAACCCAATATTTTAAGAGACCTACCCGGAGACATGATTGATGAAATCTTGTCTAGAGTCGGTCAGAATTCTTCGGCACAACTATTTAAGGCGAGATCAGTTTGTAAGACATTCGAAGAACGTTCCAAGAATGCCTTGGTTTATAAAAGGCTTTCGTTCGAAAGATGGGGGATATCACATTGGGAAATCCATAAGTTACGATGTGTTTACTTTGACGCATATATTGCGGGGAACCCAAATGCTATTTTACGCAATGGGTTAAGAAATTATTTTGACTCAATATATCCGAATATTGGACTTCGTGATTTAGAAAAAGCCGCTAACATGCAACATAAAGAAGCATGTTATGCTTACGGATTAGTAATGTTCGCTTCTCACCAAAGTGTGAACAAGAACATCGGGCTACAACTATTAAACAAAACGTTCCCACAAGTGACGGAGTCGGTAATTGGGGTAAGAAATGAGGTTTTTAGATTGTTACGGGACTGTTGGACATTACGTAACCCTCGTCCCTTTGACGACGTTACAACACGCTGTCTTATCAACGGCCATAACGGTTATGTTCCACAAGACCAAGGATGGGAAGTAATCCTAGTAAAACCAGAATGCATGACTTGTTTCTGGACGTATGAATTACGTGTCTTTATTGCCTTTGCTGAACGACTTGTGTACTAGCTAGAATTATCTTCACAACCATCTTGTATCAAATTTATTGTGTGCTATATTTCATGCTATATGTAAAATAAGCGGTATTGTAAGTTTGTAAAATATTGTGTAAAAGTTTGAACGCGAAATATTATTATAATCAGTTTTTCATATAGAATTGTAGTAGTTGAATTGTATATTAGCTACTAAGTATGAACTTAACGGGTAGGTACTACCCGAATTTAAACTTATAAAACGCTAATATGAAGAAAAAGCTTTTATAAATGAGTTCATATTATGCTACGAAATACTATTAACTACTCTTAATATTCTGTATGATTAACTTGTTCCATTTAACTATTTTGAAGGAAATGGCACCGACTACTTGACACACCGTGAATATGAATGAAGAGAAATTCCGTACTTTTCTAGCTTCAAACATAGCCGCAGTACAGGCTGCGCTACATACCAACAATAACCTTGGATCTAGCAGTACAGGAAATCGTGTAGAATGCACCTACAAAGAATTCACTGCCTGCAAACCTTTGGAATTTGATGGAACCGAAGGACCGATCGGATTGAAATGGTAGACCGAGAAGGTTGAATCGGTGTTTGCCATAAGTAAGTGTACTGAAGAGGACAAAGTGAAGTACGCTACGCATACCTTCACAGGTTCTGCGTTAACATGGTGGAATACCTATCTAGAGCAAGTGGGACAAGATGATGCGTACGCACTACCGTGGTCAGCATTCAAGCACTTGATGAACGAGAAATACCGTCCCGGAACCGAGGTCAATAAGCTCAAGACAGAACTTAGAGGGTTACGAACCCAAGGATTTGATATTACCACGTACGAAAGACGATTCACAGAATTGTGCCTATTGTGTCCGGGAGCATTCGAAGATGAGGAAGAGAAGATCGACGCGTTTGTGAAAGGATTACCGGAAAGAATCCAAGAAGATATAAGTTCACACGAGCCCGCCTCCATACAACAGGCATGTAGAATGGCTCACAAACTAGTGAACCAGATTGAAGAAAGAATTAAAGAACAGACTGCTGAAGAGGCCAATGTGAAGCAAGTCAAAAGAAAGTGGGAGGAAAACGGTGATAAGAATCACCAATACAACAACAACAGCAATTACAACAATAATCGCAACAATTACCCCAACAATCGCAACATCAATCACAACTACAACAAACGGCCCAACAACAACAACAACAACAGCAACTACAACAATCATCCCAACAACAATAATAACCGCAACAACAATAACAATCAGAAGCAGCTATGCCAAAGGTGTGAAAAGTATCACTCGGGGTTCTGCACCAAATTTTGCAACAAGTGTAAAAGAAATGGTTATAGCGCGGCGAAGTGTGAGGTCTACGGACCAGGGGTTAATAGAACGAAAGGAACAAATGGTGTCGGAACGAGTAATGGCGGAGCAAGTAGTGTCGGAGCAAGTTATGCCAATGTAGTTTGTTATAAATGTGGAAAACCGGGCCACATTATTAGAAATTGCCCGAACCAGGAGAACACGAATGGACAAGGCTGCGGAAGAGTTTTCAATATTAATGCGGCAGAGGCACAGGAAGACCCGGAGCTTGTTACGGGTACGTTTCTTATTGATAATAAATCTGTTTACATTTTATTTGATTCGGGTGCAGATAGATGCTATATGAGTAGAGATTTTTGTGCTAAATTAAGTTGTCCATTGACGCCTTTGGATAGTAAATTTTTACTCGAATTAGCAAATGGTAAATTAATTTCAGCAGATAATATATGTCGGAATCGAGAAATTAAACTGGTTAGCGAAACATTTAAGATTGATTTGATACCAGTAGAGTTAGGGAGTTTTGATATGATAATCGGTATGGACTGGTTGAAAGAAGTGAAAGCAGAGATCGTTTGTTACAAAAATGCAATTCGCATTATACGAGAAAAAGGAAAACCCTTAATGGTGTACGGAGAAAAGGGCAACACGAAGCTACATCTTATTAGTAATTTGAAGGCACAAAAACTAATAAGAAAAGGTTGCTATGCTATTCTAGCACACGTCGAGAAAGTACAAACTGAAGAAAAGAGCATCAATGATGTTCCCATTGCAAAAGAATTTCCCGATGTATTTCTGAAAGAATTACCGGGATTACCCCCACATCGATCCGTTGAATTTCAAATAGATCTTGTACCAGGAACTGCACCAATAGCTCGTGCTCCTTACAGACTCGCACCCAGCGAGATGAAAGAACTGCAAAGCCAATTACAAGAACATTTAGAGCGTGGTTTCATTCGACCAAGCACATCACCGTGGGGAGCTCCTGTTTTGTTTGTCAAGAAGAAAGATGGTACATTCAGGTTGTGTATCGACTACCGAGAGTTGAACAAACTTACCATCAAGAACCGCTACCCACTACCGAGAATTGACGACTTATTTGATCAACTACAAGGCTCGTCTGTTTATTCAAAGATTGACTTACGTTCCGGGTATCATCAAATGCGGGTGAAAGAAGATGATATTCCAAAGACTGCTTTCAGAACACGTTATGGTCATTACGAGTTTATGGTCATGCCGTTTGGTTTAACTAATGCACCAGCTGTGTTCATGGACCTTATGAACCGAGTGTGTGGACCATACCTTGACAAGTTTGTCATTGTTTTCATTGATGACATACTTATTTACTCAAAGAATGACCAAGAACACGGTGAACATTTGAGAAAGGTGTTAGAAGTATTGAGGAAGGAAGAATTGTACGCTAAGTTTTCAAAGTGTGCATTTTGGTTGGAAGAAGTTCAATTCCTCGGTCACATAGTGAACAAAGAAGGTATTAAGGTGGATCCTGCAAAGATAGAAACTGTTGAAAAGTGGGAAACCCCGAAAACTCCGAAACACATATGCCAGTTTTTAGGACTAGCTGGTTACTACAGAAGGTTCATCCAAGACTTTTCCAGAATAGCAAAACCCTTGACTGCATTAACGCATAAAGGGAAGAAATTTGAATGGAATGATGAACAAGAGAAAGCGTTTCAGTTATTGAAGAAAAAGCTAACTACGGCACCTATATTGTCATTGCCTGAAGGGAATGATGATTTTGTGATTTATTGTGACGCATCAAAGCAAGGTCTCAGTTGTGTATTAATGCAACGAATGAAGGTGATTGCTTATGCGTCTAGACAATTGAAGATTCACGAACAAAATTATACGACGCATGATTTGGAATTAGACGCGGTTGTTTTTGCATTAAAGACTTGGAGGCACTACTTATATGGGGTCAAAAGTATTATATATACCGACCACAAAAGTCTTCAACACATATTTAATCAGAAACAACTGAATATGAGGCAGCGTAGGTGGATTGAATTATTGAATGATTACGACTTTGAGATTCGTTACCACCCGGGGAAGGCAAATGTGGTAGCCGATGCCTTGAGCAGGAAGGACAGAGAACCCATTCGAGTAAAATCTATGAATATAATGATTCATAATAACCTTACTACTCAAATAAAGGAGGTGCAACAAGGAGTTTTAAAAGAGGGAAATTTAAAGGATGAAATACCCAAAGGATCGGAGAAACATCTTAATATTTGGGAAGACGGAACCCGGTATAGGGCTGAAAGGATTTGGGTACCAAAAATTTGGAGATATGAGAGAAATGGTACTTAGAGAAGCTCATAAAACCAGATACTCAATACATCCTGGAACGGGGAAGATGTACAAGGATCTCAGGAAATATTTTTGGTGGCCGGGTATGAAAGCCGATGTTGCTAAATACGTAAGAGAATGTTTGACGTGTTCTAAGGTCAAAGATGAGCATCAGAAACCATCAGGTCTACTTCAACAACCCGAAATCCCGGAATGGAAATGGGAAAACATTACCATGGATTTTATCACTAAATTGCCAAGGACTGCAAGTGGTTTTGATACTATTTGGGTAATAGTTGATCGTCTCACCAAATCAGCACACTTCCTGCCAATAAGAGAAGATGACAAGATGGAGAAGTTAGCACGACTGTATTTGAAGGAAGTCGTCTCCAGACATGGAATACCAATCTCTATTATCTCTGATAGGGATGGCAGATTTATTTCAAGATTCTGGCAGACATTGCAGCAAGCATTAGGAACTCGTCTAGACATGAGTACTGCCTATCATCCACAAACTGATGGGCAGAGCGAAAGGACGATACAAACGCTTGAAGACATGCTATGAGCATGTGTTATTGATTTCAGAAACAGTTGGGATCGACATCTACCATTAGCAGAATTTTCCTACAACAACAGCTACCATTCAAGCATTGAGATGGCGCCGTTTGAAGCACTTTATGGTAGAAAGTGCAGGTCTCCGATTTGTTGGAGTGAAGTGGGGGATAGACAGATTACAGGTCCGGAGATTAT
Organism: Rutidosis leptorrhynchoides; assembly: GCF_046630445.1. NCBI lineage: Eukaryota > Viridiplantae > Streptophyta > Magnoliopsida > Asterales > Asteraceae > Rutidosis > Rutidosis leptorrhynchoides. The sequence goes on from NC_092337.1 coordinate 385,313,692, forward strand.
ACAGGAAACTACCGAGAAGATCATCCAAATTCAACAACGGTTGAAAACCGCCCAAAGTCGACAAAAGAGCTACGCTGACATTAAAAGAAAAGATATAGAATTTGAAATTGGAGAGATGGTCATGCTTAAAGTTGCACCTTGGAAAGGCGTTGTTCGATTTGGTAAACGAGGGAAATTAAATCCAAGGTATATTGGACCATTCAAGATTATTGATCGTGTCGGACCAGTAGCTTACCGACTTGAGTTACCTCAACAACTCGCGGCTGTACATAACACTTTCCACGTCTCGAATTTGAAGAAATGTTTTGCTAAAGAAGATCTCACTATTCCGTTAGATGAAATCCAAATCAACGAAAAACTTCAATTCATCGAAGAACCCGTCGAAATAATGGACCGTGAGGTTAAAAGACTTAAGCAAAACAAGATACCAATTGTTAAGGTTCGATGGAATGCTCGTAGAGGACCCGAGTTCACCTGGGAGTGTGAAGATCAGATGAAGAAGAAATACCCGCATCTATTTCCAGAAGATTCGTCAACACCTTCAACAGCTTAAAATTTCGGGACGAAATTTATTTAACGGGTAGGTACTGTAGTGACCCGAACTTTTCCATGTTTATATATATTAATTGAGATTGATATTTACATGATTAAATGTTTCCAACATGTTAAGCAATCAAACTTGTTAAGACTTGATTAATTGAAATATGTTTCATATAGACAATCGACCACCCAAGTTGACCGGTGATTCACGAACGTTAAAACTTGTAAAAACTATATGATGACATATATATGGATATATATATATAGTTAACATGATACTATGATAAGTAAACATATCATTAAGTATATTAACAATGAACTTCATATGTAAAAACAAGACTACTAACTTAATGATTTTTAAACGAGACATATATGTAACGATTATCGTTGTAAAGACATTTAATGTATATATATCATATTAAGAGATATTCATACATGATAATATCATGATAATATAATAATTTAAAATCTCATTTGATATTATAAACATTGGGTTAACAACATTTAACAAGATCGTTAACCTAAAGGTTTCAAAACAACACTTACATGTAACGACTAACGATGACTTAACGACTCAGTTAAAATGTATATACATGTAGTGTTTTAATATGTATTTATACACTTTTTAAAGACTTCAATACACTTATCAAAATACTTCTACTTAACAAAAATGCTTACAATTACATCCTCGTTCAGTTTCATCAACAATTCTACTCGTATGCACCCGTATTCGTACTCGTACAATACACAGCTTTTAGATGTATGTACTATTGGTATATACACTCCAATGATCAGCTCTTAGCAGCCCATGTGAGTCACCTAACACATGTGGGAACCATAATTTGGCAACTAGCATGAAATATCTCATAAAATTACAAAAATATGAGTAATCATTCATGACTTATTTACATGAAAACAAAATTACATATCCTTTATATCTAATCCATACACTAACGACCAAAAACACCTACAAACACTTTCATTCTTCAATTTTCTTCATCTAATTGATCTCTCTCAAGTTCTATCTTCAAGTTCTAAGTGTTCTTCATAAATTCCAAAAGTTCTAGTTTCATAAAATCAAGAATACTTTCAAGTTTGCTAGCTCACTTCCAATCTTGTAAGGTGATCATCCAACCTCAAGAAATCTTTGTTTCTTACAGTAGGTTATCATTCTAATACAAGGTAATAATCATATTCAAACTTTGGTTCAATTTCTATAACTATAACAATCTTATTTCAAGTGATGATCTTACTTGAACTTGTTTTCGTGTCATGATTCTGCTTCAAGAACTTCGAGCCATCCAAGGATCCATTGAAGCTAGATCTATTTTTCTCTTTTCCAGTAGGTTTATCCAAGGAACTTAAGGTAGTAATGATGTTCATAACATCATTCGATTCATATATATAAAGCTATCTTATTCGAAGGTTTAAACTTGTAATCACTAGAACATAGTTTAGTTAATTCTAAACTTGTTCGCAAACAAAAGTTAATCCTTCTAACTTGACTTTTAAAATCAACTAAACACATGTTCTATATCTATATGATATGCTAACTTAATGATTTAAAACCTGGAAACACGAAAAACACCGTAAAACCGGATTTACGCCGTCGTAGTAACACCGCGGGCTGTTTTGGGTTAGTTAATTAAAAACTATGATAAACTTTGATTTAAAAGTTGTTATTCTGAGAAAATTATTTTTATTATGAACATGAAACTATATCCAAAAATTATGGTTAAACTCAAAGTGGAAGTATGTTTTCTAAAATGGTCATCTAGACGTCATTCTTTCGACTGAAATGACTACCTTTACAAAAATGACTTGTAACTTATTTTTCCGACTATAAACCTATACTTTTTCTGTTTAGATTCATAAAATAGAGTTCAATATGAAACCATAGCAATTTGATTCACTCAAAAAGGATTTAAAATGAAGAAGTTATGGGTAAAACAAGATTGGATAATTTTTCTCATTTTAGCTACGTGAAAATTGGTAATAAATCTATTCCAACCATAACTTAATCAACTTGTATTGTATATTATGTAATCTTGAGATACCATAGACACGTATACAATGTTTCGACCTATCATGTCGACACATCTATATATATTTCGGAACAACCATAGACACTCTATATGTGAATGTTGGAGTTAGCTATACAGGGTTGAGGTTGATTCCAAAATATATATAGTTTGAGTTGTGATCAATACTGAGATACGTATACACTGGGTCGTGGATTGATTCAAGATAATATTTATCGATTTATTTCTGTACATCTAACTTTGGACAACTAGTTGTAGGTTATTAACGAGGACAGCTGACTTAATAAACTTAAAACATCAAAATATATTAAAAGTGTTGTAAATATATTTTGAACATACTTTGATATACATGTATATATTGTTATAGGTTCGTGAATCAACCAGTGGCCAAGTCTTACTTCCCGACGAAGTAAAAATCTGTGAAAGTGAGTTATAGTCCCACTTTTAAAATCTAATATTTTTGGGATGAGAATACATGCAGGTTTTATAAATGATTTACAAAATAGACACAAGTACGTGAAACTACATTCTATGGTTGAATTATCGAAATCGAATATGCCCCTTTTTATTAAGTCTGGTAATCTAAGAATTAGGGAACAGACACCCTAATTGACGCGAATCCTAAAGATAGATCTATTGGGCCTAACAAACCCCATCCAAAGTACCGGATGCTTTAGTACTTCGAAATTTATATCATATCCGAAGGGTGTCCCGGAATGATGGGGATATTCTTATATATGCATCTTGTTAATGTCGGTTACCAGGTGTTCACCATATGAATGATTTTTATCTCTATGTATGGGATGTGTATTGAAATATGAAATCTTGTGGTCTATTATTATGATTTGATATATATAGGTTAAACCTATAACTCACCAACATTTTTTGTTGACGTTTTAAGCATGTTTATTCTCAGGTGATTATTAAGAGCTTCCGCTGTCGCATACTTAAATAAGGATGAGATTTGGAGTCCATGCTTGTATGATATTGTGTAAAAACTGCATTCAAGAAACTTATTTTGTTGTAACATATTTGTATTGTAAACCATTATGTAATGGTCGTGTGTAAACAGGATATTTTAGATTATCATTATTTGATAATCTACGTAAAGCTTTTTAAACCTTTATTTATGAAATAAAGGTTATGGTTTGTTTTAAAAATGAATGCAGTCTTTGAAAAACGTCTCATACAGAGGTCAAAACCTCGCAACGAAATCAATTAATATGGAACGTTTTTAATCAATAAGAACGGGACATTTCAGTAGTGATGTCACATCCTTGGTAGAATATTTGTACTATTTGACAGGTGTCTAAACCATGTTGCGGACATCCTCTCAATAACTTTCCAAATCTGGTCCATACCTCATATAGAGTTTCATTTGGTTTCTGTGTGAACGTAACAATTTATCCTTGAAGTCTTACGGCTTTAGATGCCGGAAAGAATTGTTTAAGAAATTTTTCAACTAAAACGTCCCATGTATCAATCGCCCCTTCAGGTAACGATTCTAACCAATCTTTGGCTTCTCCCTTTAAAGTCCAGGGAAATAACATGAGATATATCTGTTCATCCTCCACTTCTCTTATTTTAAATAGAGTGCAGATCCTATTAAAGGTTCGAAGATGTTCATTTGAATCTTCCTTCGGTGCACCACTAAATTGGCATTGATTAGTTACCATGTGTAGAATTTGTCCTTTGATTTCATAATCTGGCGCATTTATGTTAGGTTGAGTAATTGCGTGACATTGGCCAGTGCGTTTAGCTCGCATTCGGTCTTCCATACTTAGAGGTTCCAGATTCTCCATAATTGAATTTGTTGAATCTGAATCACTATAGGATTCTGATTTAATGGTTGGTTCCTCAACAATCTCTATTTGAATGATTGGTGGTTCTGGAGGAAAGATTAGTGGTTCAGGATCTACGAATTGTCCCTGAATATTCTCCGGATTCTCAATTGTGAGGTCAGGTTCAAAAAATGGATTATCGGAAATTTGAATTGGAGTACTTGGTCGACTGGATGACGATTCTAAAGAAAAATCAACGGCGACAATATTTGCGAGATGTCTTGATCGAGTTACAGGTGGTGAATGTACAAAAGGTGGTGAACGTTTTGCTCGATGCATTCACTGAATATCCTATTAGTTTTTAAAAAGAAAGAAAAATTATATAAGTTATCAAATTTATAGACTTTTCTGATTTTGCCCACGTTTCGAATAGCCAAAAGATGCAGCAGAGGGGCAGGATTCGTTTGGTCTCAATATAATTGAGTACTGTTTGGCTCCAATAACCCGGTCCACGTACAAATCCAACTATTACTACGAACCAGAAAATTTTGATGTCTATCAATTTAACCGCTTAAAATAAATTTTCGTAATTTAAAGAAATTTAGAGAAGAAGTAGAAAATAAAATCTAAGTCCTAAAACTAGAATGTCGAGAAATAAGAAAGAAAAAGAGTGCGTCGAAAAATGTCGAAAAATAAAAAGGCGAAATATAATAGGCGTTGAAAAATAAAAATAAGAAAGTAGCGCGTCGAAACTTAAAAAGGAACTAAAAACTAAGAATTAAAAGTTGCGTCTTAAAATATTAAAGCTTAAAAAGAATTCTATATCTCAAAACGACAATAACTTAAAAAGGTACTAAAATATAAAAACAGCGTCGCAAAATTCTAAAGCACCTAAATCTTAGTCTAAAGAAAAAGCACTTAAGGAATTTTCCGGCAAAGCCTAAAAATCTAAAAATAAAAATAACTATGGCAAAAACTATGTCTTAAAACTAAATACGAGCGAAAAATACAAAAATTACGCTAAAATAATTAAAAAGAGACAAATTATAAAAATATACTTAAAGTTGTAAAAAGTACAATTTTTTATAAAAATATTATTTATTTTATAAAACTATTAATTTTATAAATTATTTAAACTAAATAAACTAAAAATACAAAATAAATAATAAAACTAAATTAACTAATTAAATACTAAACCCTAATTAGGGTTATAATAAATAATAATAATAATAATTACCGTAATTAATGCTAAACTAGGGTTTCTTGTGGCGTGTCAGACACTCTCATGCGATCGCATGAGATTTTGCCTTCGAGCCCATGCTATCGCATGAGCTAAGGTTTTGGGCCAGGTTACGGGTTGTAACAGTACGGGCCTCGAGTAATTTTTTTTTTTTTCTGTTTTAATTTTTCTATTTTATATATTTATATAATATATTTATATAAATTAAATAAAACTTATATTATTATAAAATAAAGATAAAGAAACTTTTATAGAAGTTATATATTTAACAAACTCTTAAAAATATATAAATTTTGTTTTTCTTTTTATATTTTTGAATATATTATTTAAAACGTATTTTTATAAAAACGTATTTTTATAAAATTAAACTTAAAAATTAATAAAAATCTTTTTTTATAGCATTGCGCTTCCGGCGTTTTAGCTGATCCCCGGCAGCGGCGCCAAAAATACTTGATGTGCGTAGAGGTGTATATGAAATAGCTTATATTTTACTAGGAAAAACTATTAAATACGATACAATTTTACACAAGATATTTATTTATTTATAGAATGGATATACTTAAACCTTGCTACAACACTTATAGGCAGTGTACCTAATCGTACAGTAATGTAGTTTTTAGTAAGTCCGGTTCGTTCCACAGGGAAATCTTTTAAACAAAGCTTAACGCTATATTAGTTTTAAATTTATAAAAATACAAATATATATATATAAGTAATATTATTATTATAAAAGGGGGTTTTTACTGTTTAATGACCGGTTTGTCGATTTTTAAAACTTTAGTCGCAGTTAAAACCTAATGTAAAATATTAAATAAATAAAAGACTTAATTTAAAGCGTAAAGTAAATAATGATAATGAAATTGCGATAAATGAAATTGCGATAAAATAAAATTTCGATAATTAAAAAGTACGATAATTAAAAGTGCAATTAAATACAATAACAATAAATAAAAGTGCAATAATTAGAAGTGCAATTAAATATGAAAATAAAGGAATTATGCTTATTTAAACTTCCGTAATCATGATGTTTGACGTGTTGATTTTTAGTTTTATGCCCATGGGTTAATTGCCCTTTGTCCTGGATTATTTAATATGTCCGTCTGGTTTTTGTCCATAACAGTCCATCAGTCATAAATATAAAGTGCGAGTGTCCTCGTCAAATTATCCTTATACCCGAAGTCAAATATTCCAACTAATTGGGGACTTAAACTGTAACAAGGTCTTAATACTTTGTTTAATAATTACACCAGAATATCGACTGTGTGTAACCCAAAGTTTTAATACTTTGTTATCAATTATGCCAAGTGTCCTTGTACATAATTTCACCCCTGTTTTAATAATTCCATAGACTATTAATCCATTCCCGTGTCCGGTTAAATGAACGATTATTCGTACATATAAATATCCCGCCCATCGTGTCCGATCGAGTGTATATGGTTATTTTTAAGGACGTCCAATTGTAAATTTTTATATTAAAATTAACAAACTATCATTTAGTTAAACAAGTATAAAGCCCATTAATAGCCCATAGTCTAATTTCTACAAGTGTCGTTCTTTTGTCCAAACCCCAATTATGGTGCAAAGCCCAATTACCCAATTTTAATATTTTTAGCCCAACATCATGATTACTTCGGTATTAAATAAGCATAATAATAACTTAGCTACGAGACATTAAATTAAAAAGGTTGAACATAACTTACAATGATTAAAAATAGCGTAGCGTTACACGGACAGAATTTCGACTTACACCCTTACAACATTCGCTAACATACCCTTATTATTAGAATTAAAATTAAAATTAAAATTAAAATATAATATATATATATATATATATATATATATATATATATATATATATATATATATATATATATATATATATATATATATATATATATATATATATATATATATATATATATATATATATATATCGTATGATGAATGAGGAGAAAAAGATGTGTTTTTGAGTCCAAAACTCGCGAACTTTATAGGACAGGCCTGGAAAAAGGGCTCATGCGATCGCATGAGTTTTGCTCTTCCAGCTCATGCGATCGCATGGCCAGCTGGGGAGGCTCACATGTTGTTGTTTTCTTCTGCCGACGGTTTATATAATATAATATAATATATAAATTAATTTTAAGAATTTATTATATATTATATTATATTCATGTGCATAGTTGACTTGTAATTTTTAGTCCGTTGCGTCGAGCGTTGAGAGTTGACTTTAGTCCCGGTTCCGGATTTTCGAACGTCCTTGCGTATAATTTAATATCTTGTACTTTGCGTTTCGCGTCTTGTACTCTTTTAATTTTGAGACGTTTCTCATCAATAATTGGAACCTCTTTGATTGTACTTTGTACTTTTGAGCTTTTTGGTCGTTTGCGTCTTCAATTCGTCGAATCTGTCTTTTGTCTTCACCTTTTATTATTTAAACGAATATCACTTGTAAATAGAACAATTGCAACTAAAAGCTTGTCGTTCTTGAGGGATAATGCTATGAAATATATGTTCATTTTTAGCATTATCATATATATATATATATATATATATATATATATATATATATATATATATATATATATATATATATATATATATATATATATATATATATAGATATATATATATATATATATATTACAATATACATGTAGTGGTTGTACATAGAAATCATATTATATATATATATATAATTTCATTTTTAATTACACTTAATTATTTTATATCTTATTTACATACTTAAATCTAATGTTTAAATTATATTTTATAATTTCAAATTATTTTATATACTTACATTTATATACATATATATACATATTTATTTACAACAATTGGTCGTGAATCGTCGAGTAAGATTCGATGGATAGTTAAGTGCATGGAATTATTTTTATATGAAACGTCGATTTACTTAATTTGTCATTATCCATTTTCTAAGTTATCTATATTTCATAATTTCGCCTTTTTGATAAATAATATGAAAGTTAAATAGTTACCTTACCAAAAGTCACAAGAAAATTATTATAGAGCACGTATTGGAAATCAAACAGGAAATCCACTAACTTTTGTCTAACTCTCGTTAAATGACACTTTGTTCTCACTTTAAGATCACTTTATCATTTATTCCGGATATTTTTAAAAAGAAAAGATTTCTCAAATCAATGTGGACTTCACAACAAAGACCCGAAATCTTAACACAATATATCTGATAATTCAATCATTTGCTATTATCTTTTAATTCCGTCAATATCATATATTGAACAAATACGTTCATGTAAAGTATTATACATCTAATAATTTGTTAACGTTTTTAATTAATATTTATATATAATTATATATGCATATCAAGTTAATTATAATTGTTCGTGAATCGTTGGGAATAGTCGAGGGGTAATTGAATATATGTACATAGTTTCAAAATTTCCGAGACTCATCCTTACAAACTTTGCTTATCGTGTCAGAAACATGTAAAGATTAAGTTTAAATTTGGTTGGAAATTTCCGGGTCGTCACATTGTGCTTCGCGGATTTGTGATGTGAGATTCGTACGGACAACTATGTTAAGAGCTTTAACCCTAAGAGGTCTCTCTCGCTCTTTTCTGCTTAAAGCATCCGCCACAACATTCGCCTTGCCCGGATGGTATTGAAGTTCGCAGTTATAATCATTAAGTAGCTCCATCCAACGTCGTTGTCGCATGTTGAGCTGTTTCTGATCAAATATGTGCTGTAAACTCTTATGGTCAGTGAAGATAGTAAATTTGGTTCCATACAGGTAGTGCCTCCATATTTTAAGTGCAAAGACAAAATCTCCTAGTTCAAGGTCGTGCGTAGTGTAGTTCTGCTCATGAATCTTTAACTGTCGCGATCCATAAGCAATAAATTTATTTCGTTGCATAAGCACGCAACCCATTCCTTGACGTGAGGCATCACAATAAACAACAAAATCTTCACTTCCCTCGGGTAAAGACAATACTGGTGCAGTTATTAACTTCTCTTTCAACAACTAAAATGTGGACTCTTGCGGTTCTGACCACTCATACTTCTTGCCCTTATGAGTCAACGCGGTCAATGGTTGGGCGTTTTTAGAGAATCCTTCGATGAATCTCCAGTAGTAACCAGCTAGACCCAAAAATTACCGGACCTGAGTTGGCATCTTTGGAGTTTTCCAATTCTTAACCGACTCAATCTTTGCTGGATCGACCTGTATTCCATTGGCCCCTACAACATGGCCAATAAATTGTACCTCTGGTAACCAAAAGTCACACTTAGAGAACTTTGCATACAACTGCTCATCTCTAAGCATAGTCAGTATCGAACGTAGATGTTGTTCGTGCTCTTCCTTGTTCTTGGAGTACACCAATATGTCATCAATAAATACAATGATGAATTTATCTAGGTATGGCTTACACACACGGTTCATGAGATCCATGAACACTGCTGGTGCGTTCGTCAAACCAAACGGCATCACTGTAAACTCATAATATCCATAACGTGTTCTAAATGCTGTTTTCGAAACATCAGCTTCTTTGAGTCTCAATTGGTGATACCCGGATCTCAAATCAATCTTCGAATAACAACTAGATCCTTGTAGTTGATCAAATAAGTCATCAATCCTCGGTAGTGGATACCGATTCTTGATTGTCAACTTGTTCAATTCTCTGTAATCGATACACAACCTCATCAACCCATCTTTCTTTTTAACAAACAAGACTGGAGCTCCAACTCGAAAGTTTCATGGCTATGTGACCCACCTTCTAGTATCTGTCACAAATTAGGGCATTACAACCCTGATGTTCTTCACCATGGGAAGCTCTTGTAGTTCTGAGGGTGCAAGTTCGTATATTGTACGTGTAACGGGTGCAGTTGCTGGCACCAAATCAATCCAAAATTCGACTTCACGGTGGGGTAGACGTGTAACCTCAGGACAATCTCTATTAGTCAGGAATTGCGAGACATTCTCGTCTCAAGTACTTCTGGACCTTCGAGTAATTAGTGTAGCATGACGGTGTACAAATCTCCTCTCCGTACACCATTACCGTAGGTGAAAGGAATTCGAATAGCCTTCTGGTCGTAGCTGCCTTGGTTGTATCGTCAGGTAACTAGTTTGTTTCAACCAAGAGGTTAAAACTTCTCAGTTTAATAGTTCTATAGAGTACACATTGTCTAAGGAAGGTACATGTTTATAAACGTTGTGACCAAATTCTCCAGCGTTAAAGCTTCTATCAGCACCGGTGTTGACATCATATATGAACAGTATAATCGATGAGTGAGAACAATCTCGTGACGAATTTCATGGAAAATGAAATGAACAAGGTGTAATGGCAACTCAAACAAAATCTGATATTTAATCGAAAAGGGTTGGTACAAACTCCCAGACGGGTGTGTTTCGCGGAAACAGATGAAGTGTAGTTCGCGTCGATGTGTTCAAAGTTGGTTGGTAATGTTTGTGGGTATATCGAAAATGATTGCCGCTTGAGAAAAGTACGTTGGGATAGAATGAGAAAAGGATACGGTAACAAGTAGTATTACTAGTAGTAATGAGTGATGGTGTTAGCGATAAATAGTGATGGGTTGTGATAAGCAGTGATGATAGTAGTGACGTATAAGTTGTTAGATTTCATGCTCACTTCATAAGTATATACACATGTATTCTAATGCACCCAATAAGGCATAATGGTCATCAGTCAGTAGGCTCGTGTTTGGAAAACAAAATAGTGAACGGCGGGTGGCTGAATGATAGGTAAGTTGGAAATCGAGTGGATAATATCTACTACATAGTATGCGGGCTGTTACCAGGAAATCCTCCTCTAAAGACGTATCAGAATTGAGTTGTGATGCACAGTAGTGAGTAGTAAAGAGTGGATGTGTTAGTGGTGACGAGTAGTACTTGGTAGTGGTAAGTAGTAATGATTAGTATTGAGTAGTAGCAAGTAGCAAGGGGTAGCAGTAAGTAGTATTTAGCAATGATAAACAGTGAGAAGTAGTGATCAGTTGTGACTAGCAGTGAGAGGCAGCATTTAGTAGTAGTTAGTAGGGTTAAACAGTGTTGAGTAGTGGTATGAGGTGACGAGTGTGTTCAAGTAGTGTCTTTGTAGTGACAAGTAGTGATCGGTGGTGGCGGACAGTGTCAAGCAGTGACGAGTTGTGTCATGATTTCAAGTTACTTGCAAGTTATATTAACAATTAGTTTGCACATTGTATGTTTCTTCTCACACTTGGGATTACACGGTTTGTTTTCTAAACGTTGATTATCCAAGTAACCTACTTGACTCGGCCCCAATTCCTTATTTTGCGATGTCGAAACTTCTATATGAGTTACCGTAATGTAATCCCGGTCATTACATTACGCTGTCTCACATTTCCATTTGACATCACTCCATAAGTTCAAGATAGCGTAGTCAACTTAATTCATTTAAGTCTCGCGTCGTATTTACGTATGCGATTCGTGATACAGTATTTAGTCTAAGTCCGTATCGTATTGGTATAAGGTGTATATGTTTGTGATGTGATGCGTAGAACTACATGTAGCATGGTGTCACAAACAGTGCAAGTATGATGCATAAAAGTCGTCCAAGACACACGGCTATAGACTAGACTTCACTAATGCGTCCTACAATTAGACACACTAATGTATCCTAGTTCCCTATAGCCAAAGCTCTGATACCATCTATAACACCCCGTCAAAAATCCCTTTAACGAAATGTTAACCCTGGTCCCAGTGCTTGAATTGACTTCTATGTAACATCAATATTCTACAGCGGAAACAATTAATACCTGAGAATAAAACATGCAAAATGGATCAACAATAATGTTGAGTGAATCTACAGGTTTTAGGTAAACAATACAGTATGTTTAAGAAATAACATTTCGAAAACGTTTATTAGTGGAAGGCCACCAAGGTTTAATGTTAAAGTTTTTAGACAACACCGTTTCTCGTTTCAAAATTTCGTTGACACTACCATGTCAAGTTTTATCTCATTAGTTCGTAAACCACAGTTTAAATAACGTTATATAGTATCTGAAAAACAGTTATCATAAAAATAGTTTAGTTTCCTTGACCACGAGATTTTACAAGTGCAACACCAAGTCGTAAAAATGTTTGCATAATATGAGCACCTGAATACTAGCAATGACCAGAGTATAGAAGCCACTATACCCGCCTTTACCTCCTAAAATGTTATACACTTGTTCGAGTGTATCTGATGTTCAAAATAAATGCACCACAGTTTTTATAGCAGGTGAGATTGTCAACCTAACGGATCCGTCCATCTAAATTGTGCTTACACTGATGGTATTAAAAGTATTCAAGCTAGAGGCTTTGTGAACAAACTCAATATGCATATATAGTACTCGTGTCAATACAAAAGCATTTGAAAATATAAGTATAACAGCATGTATTCTCATCCCTGAAAACATGTAAAAAGCGGGACTATAGACTCACCTTTGAATAAGCTTGGATGACAGACAAAACTTGTACGGTTTACAGCTGAGTAAGGCAACCTAACTATACGTATATAGGTTGGTCAATATATGTATCTTAAATAAGGGTGGTTTCATAGTATAAGTTGTCTTATTGCTCGACTCGACGCGTTTCAAAGTAAAAGTCAACTATATCATGCAAGTCAAACAAAGTCAACCGAAGTCAAATCGGAAGTCAAACTTGGTCAAAGTAGTCAACTAAAGTCAACACCGATAGGTTCATGTCAAATTTTGGTCAACATGTCAAACCTAAGTCAAAAAATACGTTTCAGGTCATGAATGATCATTTTCACATTTTCAGTTTATCGTTGTGCACAAAGTTCATGAACACGTAGCATACTTAGCACAATATCTCATAGTACAAAATTCACGTAAACATGGAAAAATACAGATCATAAATATACTTAAAATCGATTCCAAAAAGTCGGGCCAGGGACTCATACGATAATTAAAAGTCAGGAATCAGAAGGGGTACATTTGGGGTTTGCCCAGTCAGTTTCTGACCGCGCAATAATTTCGTTTTGGCTATAACCGGAGTTAGGGACATGAAATTGATACAAGACCAGTATCCATAGTTCAACGACAAGTCAAAGTAACACATATCAAAAATCTATCAAATTTTGTTTAGCCAATTTGTACAATTTATTCATGCAAGTTGAAAGTTCAGTTTTTCAGCTCAAATCAGAATCCACATAAAGTATTGCTCTATTGAGCCCAATGCATAAGGTTACAGAGATTGACATAAACTAACAATAAGTCATATATCATGTTAAAATTTATATTCCAGAAGCTTACATGCTCATTCAATAAACACAATCCACAGAGTATAAAACAGAGAGCAATTTACAGATTCGATTCTAGTTTAGCTAGTCACATTCGCACGCGATTATCCGAAGATCTAGATACAATTAGCCTATGATATCTACATGAAAGGTGAAGTAATTTTTGTGTAAATTTCAAATATGCAAAGCTTTAATTACAAAAGTTAACATATTTTATCATACAAGGTTATGTTCATGCAAGTGCTGTATAAAACTAATTTTACACTAATTCAAGCATATCTCGGGTTATACATAAGCAAACGACATAATATCCTAGTCTAAATTGAATTTTTTTAAATTATATTTCCAGTAGTATAAGTTTCGCATGCCAATTCGTGGTCTATCAATTCCAGATTTCTGATCAATCACGAAAACACAACGTTAATTTCAATTAAGCATAACTTGATCATCCGGAAACGAATTCAAGCGAATCCAAAGCCTAAACTCAATAATTTTTCACAAGGAATCTGAATATAACATAATAATTAATATTTTAAAAACTTATTTTTTCTGATCATGCATAAACAAATTTGGTTTTAAACCCTAACGCATCAAACAATCAATATAACGATAACTATTAACATGTACGCGTATAGACTTGAGCAATTGACAACAATACTATGAAACACCAATAAAATTCAGATTTTTAGGATTAGGGTTTAGCTAGATATACCTTTGATCTTCAAATAAAATACACCAATGTGTAGAGGATTACACGAATTGCGATCTTTGTGTTCAAGACTTGATCAAAAAACGAAAATTGATGGCGTGTGTGGGTGAGGTACGACGGCAGCAAGGGAGAAGAGAGGGAGCAATATGTCGACTGGATTTTTGTGAATGAGGGTTCCAGAAATTTTAATTCACTAATTATAACATAACTTAGGGCCTAAGCATGCACTAGTTACACTTAAGTCTATCAACTTGTAAAATTTAAACATAATAGGGGTGGGGATGGCGAAATCGGTCGAATGGGCCCTAAGGGAGGTGCCCGGGCTCGTGTTTTTCAATTCCTTGTACTCGTGGTCCATTTCAAGTGTTGTTTAGTCGTACCGAAGGCCCGGAACGCTAAACCGATCGTTAAACGCAACCAAATGTTAATTTATTAAAAAAAAACCCAATAAATTAATTATTTTTAAAAAGTTAATAATTAATAAATTAATTATTAAAATAAACCCAAGCGTTTCGTTGCTCAAAAGGCAGTTATCAAAATCGTATCGTTTTTATCGTATTTCATTATCCGAAATATTTATTTGAATTTATATCAACCCATATTAATTATTATAACCCTCCAAAGATCAAGTACGCATTTTTTACGTGCACGTAAAAGCACAAAAGTTAAATAATCGCCATTAAATAAACTAACGGAAGGTTAACGGAAGGTTAACGGAAGTAATGGAAAAAGCAGAGTTGTTACATTAAGTCCTGTTTAGATTGGATGGGCTTATTGGTCTTTTTACCATCCGTGCGTTTAGCTCTCTTGCCTGCCGAAGCTTTCGCTTCATTTAGCGTAGGGCTTACTGTTATTATTGGATGTGATACGGAGATGGGTGAGGGTAACCTAAGCGGCTCTAGGTCTTGGTCCATATCACTAATGGTTGGAGTAACTGTTTGGCGGACGATAGGTGTCAAAGTCCTAGATCTAGTTACACGCTGGGTTGGCAGAGTCTGAATTATCTCATCAGGCATAAATTGAGTTCTCTTAGGATAATGTTCAGAAGATGATTCAGTTGTTGAAGAATCAGTGTCACTGCTCACTTCGGGTGTTGTTGAAAGGGTTGGTTCAATCCTAGATGATCTAGGTTCCCTGATCCTCACGGGTTGAGCATGGTGTGCTACCCTAGAACGTTTGAGGTTCACCCTAAGTGGAGGATTAGCTGGCCCGGATGGTTGTACTACAGGTTCCTCTACAACCTCTGGGGCTGGAACCGCGGCGGGTTCAACTTGTGTTTCTCTTAGGGTGCAGCTAGCCCCACAAGCCAACTTGAAATTGGCGCAGTGAATCAATTGTCAGATAACATCGAGGTATTCATCTTCAGCTCCCCAAATCTTTTCATCTGTAATCCATGTGTACCTGGTACAAATATATTTGTATTTCTGCAAGCATTTATAGCATCATGGATAAAGATACAGAAAAACCTTCACAAGGAATGTATGAACCCCTTGGCTTATCAACTTAAGCCTGAACCAAATCCCATAGTAGCTCTGCATAGTGTGACGACCTCCAGATAGGGCCTGGAAGAATAATGTCACTAAATATAGCAAATCACAGTTGTATAAACGAGAACGACTCTATATGAGACGTTTAATTGAGTTTTGCAGCGGAAGATAAATAGATTACATTGTATTTAATGAACAATGCATTAAATGTCTTTAATTGGTATGATATGTAATGAAGACTCCAAGCATGGCAAGAAATCATCATCAAAACACCAGATATACAGCGAAAGCAATACTTAAGTACCTGAGAATAAACATGCTTAAAAAGTCAACACTAGGTTGAGTGAGTTCATAGGTTTATCATAATAATGATTTCAGTAATAGTGTTAGACCACAATATTTTTGTTCATAAGCTTGGTCTCGCAGGGATCAATTAGTAAATCTCGCAGATCCAAAAGTTATTCATAAAGTTGGTCTCGCAGGGACCAAAAAGTAGATCATGCAGATCCAAAAGTTATTCATAAGCTTGGTCTCGCAGGGACCAATTAGTAGATCACGTAGATCCAAAAGTTGTTCATAAGCTTGGTCTCGCAGGGACCAATTAGTAGATCATGTATATCTAAAAGTTGTTCATAAGCTTGGTGTAACGACCCTGGAATTTCCAAAGTTTATTTATTAATAATTATTATTATTAATACGTGTGATAAAATGAATGTATGTTATTACATTTACATGTTGCCATGATTGCCCGAACTTGACTTTTAAGTGCCCGAAACGTCTTTGTGACACACGAAACTTACACGAATAATATTTTCAAGTATTATTTACATTCATGATTAATTTTATTAATCATTTTAAATAACTATGGTGATTAGTTAGTTACTTGGGCTTTAATTGGATTTATTTGTTAAATACTTGAACTTGGACTTGACAAAGTTAATGGACTCATGAATAAGACTTATAAGCCCACCCTACATATTTTATGGACTCTTTAGCCCAACTCCCATGTAACTAGTCCATTTCTTTCATGTAAGTAGTACTTACAAGGGTAACTAGTAGTTTAAAAGACTTGGAATCTTGTTAGCTCATAATCCCCATGAACAACCATCCTTTAACCAACTTTGTAAGACTTTACAAGCTATTAACCACCAAACTTTCTTCTCCTCCCTCCCCATACTCTAAACCGTCGGCCTTCACATGTAGAGGGGAGAGTTTTTCAATTTTTTTACTACATGTTCACTAGTATCTTTCATTTACTTCTCATTTTCCAAAACACTCTCATACTTACAACTCTTTCTCTCTCACTTTTTCTCTAGTTCTTGTAAGTAATCTTGAAGACTTTTTCTCTTCTTCTTTTCTTCTTAAAACCGAATTTATACAACCCATAATCATCATCATACTTTGTTTGTTTTAATCTTTGTTTACTTGTGTTGATTTCTAGTAGTTGTTAGTTACTTACTTACTTTGTTACAAGAATAAACTTTCTAGTTTGATTCTTCTTTTATCTTGTATCTTCAAGAACACACAAGAACTTAACTTACTAGTTATGTTCTACATATACTTTCTTAAAGGATTGCAAGTTCATGTGTTGATTAAAATCATACTTGTGATTCATGAAGTAAACTTTAAAGTTTACTTTCTTAAAGATCAAACTTTGGTTTGAATCTTTAAAGTATGAATAAACCATGAACTAATTACTTGTTACTTAGTTTATTTACTTCATGTTATGCACTTTAATTTATGTTTGTTGGTTGATATTGGTCAAATGTTACTAGTTAACTTTGATCTCATATCTCTTGGAACTAAAAATTAACTTAAAAGTTCAAGAACATGTAAATAAGTTTTCTTTAAATATAACTTTGTATACGTATGCTTGATCTAGACTTTTGGGTCTTGGATCTTCAAGATCTAACTAAGAACCATGTTCTACACCTTAAGATCTTGATTTGTTAGTTTATTTTCAAGTTTAGAGTTCAATATTTCTATTATAGTTCATGTAAGTGTCAAACCTAAGACTTTGATGTAACTTTGGTTCATCAAACTACATGCAACTCTTAAGTGAGTTGTGCTTCATGTCTTAGACTTGCACTAGGGTTATGATGGTCAAGACTTGGTTAAGATGATGTAGATACATCAATGAGTTGTACAGTTGAAGCTATATGCATTAAGGATGAGAACCATGATGAACATCAAGCACCAAGACCACCGGAACTCACTTAAACTTACTGTTTCTGTCCAAACCCTACTGACCTGCTGTTTATGTAACATACCAGTAGACTTGGGCTACTGAGACCATGATTTTTAGATAGAACTTTTCTAGTAGATAACTTTTCATATAGGACTCATCTTAATCCGAGTTACGGTTTAGGATTTATGGCCCTCCGATCGTCACTATGTCCTTTAACGTTGTGCAGAAATTTATGACCTACTCGCACTTAGACTGTCGCCACGGTCAAACCAAGACGAGTTTGCTTCTGTAAATTTTACCACAACTAAAGGACTCATAGACGGAGCCATGGCCACTGGTCTCACCTTAATTCAGTAAGGGTAGAGGCCGTGGTGACTGACTGAAGTCAGCCTTTGTTGTAAACTACTTTCATAAACGAAACTTACTTTACGCCTTTTGTTTGATGATGAATGATGATGAACTTTATGACCTTAAATACATACTTTTAAACCTATTAAGACAATTTACTGACTTAGTACTATTTTCCTTAGGTTGAGGACCTTCGGACCGATTACTTGCACACCTTTCCGAACCGACTTTACGACTACATTATTATTGTGAGTTATAGCATTCCCTTTTTACTTTAACTTATTTTGGGAACTGAGAATACATGCGGATTTTATGTTTTACATACTAGGCACGAGTACTTAAACTTATATATGTGTGGGTTATACAACGGCATAAACATTCCCTTTAGCTCGGTAACGTTTAATCATTGGTTTTCGAACCGTGAACGCGAATCTTAGATATGGATCCATAGGGTTTGACATCCTCACTCGGGCTAGTCGCGCTAGCATTTAATGGGTGTTTAATACTTCGTAGACATACGCACTTGCCAAGTGTACTTTTAGGGGGTATAAACGTTAAGTTAGTTACCAAGTGCCCACGGTTAACATATACTGTATCATATTGTTTTGAAACGCTCTTTGTAGCACTGAAATCTCATGGCCTACCTTACATACTGTTATACTTAAACTATAGCTCACCAACCTTTGTGTTGACATTTTAAAGCATGTTTTTCTCAGGTGCTTGAGGTTAGCTTCCGCTGTGTACTAGTCGTGCTGTAGACACCCGCTGCTTAGAGTTGTCATCGCATGAACTACTTTATTTTGCATTCAAACATTAGTACTTTTGAACTATGACTTGTAACGACCGTTGTGGTCACGTACACTTATTATTTTCTTCTACTTAGTGAAGCATGCTTTTGGATTGTAAAACATTCGATGTTGGTTAGACATCACTTTATTTATGAATGCAAACTCTTTTTGAAAATGCACATAGTACTTAACCTTGTAATGATCCTGTTGTTGATGATTCGTACACGATGGTTTTGTACGGAGTATCACATTTGGTATCAGAGCATTGGTCGTAGGGAATTAGGTTGCATTAGTGAGTCTAAGACTGACCCGAGTAGGATTCACTAATAGGACTAATCTACAACTTGCTAGTTTACGTGTTTCCGCTGAACTTACTGCATGCTGCTGCTTACTGTTACTGCTGTATGCCGTATGCTACTACATGATTTCACTACTGCATGCTATTACTTGCTTTCGATTGCATGCTACCTTCGTACGATTTGCTGTTATTGCCATGCTACTTATTGTTATACATGATTTAAACTGTTGGCCTAATACGTGCTTGCTTTATGACTTACTGACATGGAAAATTTATTTTTCCTTGTTCAGATGTTGGATGTACCACCTGCTAGCGTTTTAGGCAGTTCAGACTCAGACCCCGTCGCCCCACCTGCTGCTGCTGCCGATACACCGGTCCCGCTACCCAATAGTGATCCCGGCGCTTCTACTTCCGGAGCCAGTAGTATACCTGCCCCAGTGGCTGCTTCCGATGGACACGTAGGCCCTACGGAGATTCCAGCTCCATCTGCTCCCGGACGCTCGGGGTCACAGCCCCGCATCGGTGGGATTGAGATTCCCGCGGAGTTCGGGGAAGGGCCATTTCGTAACCATATGCGCACGCCTTGCCGACGCACTCCCGACGGGTGTTTAGTGCCGATTCCGCCAGGCAGACACAGACAGATGTTGGCCGCCTTCGGACTACCAGTTCAGCCACCCGTGTCACCACCACATGATTCGGATGACTCATCATCCGCCGATTCTTCATCAGATGATTCTTCATCAGACTCTAGTGACGACGAGGACCCTGCTGATATACCTATTCAGGCACCCTCCACCCCGCCGAAGAAGCGGTACCGTCCTGATGGCACCGTCATTCCAGGGGTGAATGGAGGTCGTGCTTTCACTGACGCTTTTGGTCGGCATCAGAGGGTTACTGCCCGTAAGCAGCTTGTGCCGTACCCTTCCGACCCACTCATACGTAAGGCACCTCGTTACGTGCTGACTATTTCTGGAGCCGGAACATCTGCACCCCGTTTCGTGCTGTCTACACCACCCGCTCCACCAGCACCATCAGCTCCACTGGCACCACCTGCACCACCGGCACCACCTGCACAGCCAGCACCGCCTGCCCCACCAACACCCACTGTCGAGGAATTGACAAGGGAGGTGGGAATCCTCCGAGCTCGGGTTACTGAGCTCGAGGAGCAGTTGGCTCAGGTTTTAGACATCCTATACCCACCTCCACCGTAGGACTTTTGTATTAGATTTCATGATGTAATCTAGTTGTAGCTTCTTGTATTATTTATGTATTGTACGGACTTATTCAGATGTATGGAACTTATTATTATTAATGGAACTTTGCGTTATTTAATTCTTACACGATGTTCTATTTACATTACTGTACGATGATTCTGTGGTATTTGTACCTAGATGCGTTATTTAATAACATGTGACGTTTTGATTCCATGTTGGTCACTATATACTGTATTATTACTACTTGCATACTGGATTTTGACTTGAGTCAAAAATTTTGTTTAGAACATCATGGCTAACGGTCGATCCACACCTACTTCTGCTCAAATTGAAGAGATGATCCAAGAACGTGTCGCTGCAGCCCTGGCAGAAAGAAATCTCCAAGCCCAACAGCCACCACCACCGGTTATCCCACCCGTTCGAAATGGGTGTACTTACAAGGAATTCCAGAGCTGCAAACCGCATAACTTCAGCGGAACCGAGGGACCGGTTGGTCTCACCAGATGGTTCGAGAAACTTGAATCAGTATTCCGAGTTAGCAACTGTTCGGAGGATAATAAGACCAAGTTTGCTTCGTGCACGCTATCTGACGGTGCGCTAACGTGGTGGAACACGTTAGCTCAAGCGAAAGGCATTTATGAGGCGTATGCTACGCCATGGGAGGAATTCAAAGCGGCAATGATTGATGAGTATTGTCCGAGAACCGAAATACAAAAGATGGAGATGGAATTCATGCAGCTAAAGGCCGTTGGGAACGACCTTGATGGTTACAACAGGAGATTTTTGGAACTAGCTCTTATGTGTCCAACAATGGTGACCCCGGAATTCAAGCGTATGGAGAGATACTTCTGGGGACTCCCTAAGTCTATCAAAGGAAACGTCACATCATCCAAACCACCGAATGTTCCCGAAGCAATGCGCATGGCGCATACCCTCATGAATCAGATTCTTATTGATGAGCTGGAGAAGGCTAAGTTTGAGGCTGGTAGTAGCGAAAAGCGAAAGTGGGATAATAACAACAACAACAACCACAACAACAACAACAACAGGGGGAGAACCTATGACCAGACCCCCGCCAAGAGGCACAACAATGGTGGAAACCCCAACCCCAACAACAACACCAACTCCAACCCGAACTACAAGGGAACCTTACCACAATGCAAGAGGTGTTACAAACACCACACTGGGTATTGCAATGTTGTTTGTGAGAAATGCCAACGGGTTGGGCATATCAGGAAAGACTGCAAGGTCACCACTTTGAATGGGAAGCCGAACCCCACAGGGCTGAAGAAGTGTTACGAATGCGGGCAGACGGGCCATTTCAGAAATGCATGTCCAAATAAGCGAAAATATGGCGGGCCACCCCGTGGTAGAGCTTTCAACGTTAATGCAAGGGATGCACGCGATAACCCTGACTTGGTGATAGGTATATTCAAAATCAACAATCTTATAGCTTCTATCTTATTTGATACTGGTGCGGATAGAAGTTATGTATGTAGACATTTTTGCGATAAGATTAATTGGTCATTAGTCCCATTAAAAGAGAGTATGCTTGTCGAGGTCGCCAATGGAAAACTTGAAAAGGTTGACCATATTAGTCATGGAGCTATTATCAACATAGCTGGTGCATATTTCGAAATTGATTTGATACCAATCAAACTGGGAAGTTTTGACGTGATCGTTGGTATGGATTGGTTGAGTAAGATAAGGGCCGATATTATTTGTGGAGATAAAGCACTTCGCATACCACAAGGAGATGGCGAACCAATGGTTATCTATGGAGAGAGATGTATCTCGAAGTTGAACCTCATTAGTTGCGTGAAAGCGCAAAAGATTATGAAGAATGGACGTTTTGCTGTCCTAGCACATGTGAAAGCGGTAGAAACTGAGGTGAAGAGCGTGAACGACGTTAGAATTGTGAACGAATTTTCTGATGTCTTCCCAGAGGAATTGCCTGGATTGTTTCAGCAGAGAGTAGTAGACTTTCAGATTGATTTAGTGCCAGGAGCAGCACCTGTAGCTCACGCACCTTATAGACTCGCACCTTCCGAGATGCAAGAATTACAGAGCCAACTACAAGAACTACTTGATCGAGGATTTATCCAACCAAGCTTCTCGCCTTGGGGCGCACCTGTGTTGTTTGTGAAGAAGAAGGATGGATCCTTCCGTATGTGTATCGACTACCGTGAACTCAACAAATTGACAATCAAGAATCGATAACCTCTCCCACGAATTGACGACCTTTTTGATCAACTACAAGGATCGAGTGTCTACTCAAAGATCGATTTGCGATCCGGATATCACCAGCTGAGTGTGAAGGAAAGTGACGTGATGAAAACTGCATTCAGGACCCGTTATGGTCATTATGAATTTCTCGTGATGCCATTCGGTTTGACAAATGCACCTGCCGTGTTCATGGATCTCATGAATCGTGTTTGCAAGCCGTACTTGGATAAGTTTGTTATCGTCTTCATAGATGATATCCTCATCTACTCAAGGAGCGAAAAAGAAGAACATGAACAGCACCTCTGACTAGTACTTGAACTCTTGAGACAAGAGCAACTTTACGCCAAATTCTCCAAGTGTGAATTTTGGTTGAAGGAAGTACAATTTCTTGGTCATGTTGTGAGCGACCAGGGTATCAAAGTTGATCCCGCCAAGATTGAAGCTATCAGCAAGTGGGAGACCCCCACTACTCTGACTCATATTCGTCAATTTCTAGGTCTCGCCTGTTTCTACCGAAGGTTCATTGAAGGATTTTCTCTGATTGCCCGTCCTTTGACCGCGCTGACTCACAAGGGCAAGAAGTTCATTTGGGAACCCGCACACGAATCAGCATTTCAAACTTTGAAGAAGAAGCTAACCACCGCACCTATCCTATTACTTCCTGAAGGCAGTGATGATTTCGTTGTTTATTGCGATGCTTCGAAGAGTGGTTTTGGCTGTGTACTGATGCAACGATCAAAGGTTATTGCCTATGCCTCCTGCCAATTGAAGATTTACGAGCGGAACTACACTACGAATGATCTTGAACTTGGAGCTGTTGTCTTTGCGCTCAAATTGTGGAGACACTATTTGTATGGAACTAAGAGCACTATCTTCACCGATCACAAGAGTCTCCAGCACATCTTTGATCAGAAGCAACTGAATATGAGATAGCATCGATGGATCGAGACGCTCAACGACTACGATTGTGAACTCCGTTATCACCCTGGTAAGGCCAATGTTGTAGCTAACGCTTTAAGCCGAAAGGATAGGACGGCACCTCTTCGTGTTAGGGCTCTGAACATCACCATCCATTCGAACCTCAACAGCCAGATCAGAGTAGCCCAAGATGAGGCTCTCAAGGAGGAGAACATATCTCACGAACATTTGAACATACTTGTCTCTCGATTCGAGGTTAGGGAGTCTGGACTCCGATGTTATGCCGGAAGAATTTGGGTACCTCTCTATGGAGATCTACGGAACCTCATACTTGATGAAACACACAAATCGAGATATTCGATTCATCCTGAAGCGGGCAAAATGTACCATGATCTTAAGGAACAATATTGGTGGCCGAATCTCAAGAAGGACGTTGCGACTTATGTTGGTAAGTGTTTGACTTGCTTGAAGGTTAAAGCCAAGCATCAGAGACCTTCTGGTTTACTTCAACAACCAAAAATCCTACAATGGAAGTGGGAACGGATAACAATGGATTTTATTACTAAGCTACCGAAGACGGTGGGCGGATACGATACCATTTGGGTTATTGTTGACCGCCTTACCAAATCTGCACACTTCCTAGTGATGAAGGAAACTGATACAATGGAAAGACTTGCTCAATTATACATCAAAGAGGTTGTATCTTGTCATGGTGTACCTTTATCGATCATCTCTGATCGCGATCCCCGTTTTGCTTCTAGATTTTGGCGTTCTTTGCAAGAAGCCATGGGAACTCGTCTTGACATGAGTACTGCTTATCATCCTCAGACTGACGGGCAAAGTGAATGAACGATTCAGACATTGGAAGACATGTTGCGTGCATGTGTCATTGATTTTGGAAAGGCCTGGGAAAGGCATTTGCCACTCGCCGAATTCTCGTACAATAACAGTTATCACTCAAGCATTAATGCCGCACCTTTCGAAGCATTGTATGGCTGTAAGTGCCGATCTCCTATTTGTTGGGCCGAAGTAGGCGAAAAGC
The DNA here is from genome assembly GCF_046630445.1 of Rutidosis leptorrhynchoides. Taxonomy (NCBI): domain Eukaryota; kingdom Viridiplantae; phylum Streptophyta; class Magnoliopsida; order Asterales; family Asteraceae; genus Rutidosis; species Rutidosis leptorrhynchoides. The sequence goes on from NC_092337.1 coordinate 385,338,773, forward strand.
AAATCACCGGACCCGAGGTAGTCCACGAAACGACGGAGAAGATTGCTCAGATCCAAGCTAGACTTAAGACTGCCCGTGATCGTCAAAAGAGTTATGTCGATCTTAAACGTAAAGACTTTGAATTCAACGTTGGTGATCGTGTAATGTTAAAGGTTGCACCTTGGAAAGGTGTGATCCGTTTTGGAAAACGTGGAAAGTTAAACCCACGATACATTGGTCCTTTTGAGATCTTGGAACGTGTTGGACCCGTTGCTTACCATTTGGATCTACCAGCACAATTGAGCTCAGTTCATCCTACCTTCCATTCGTCGAACTTGAAGAAGTGTCTTGCTGCACCTGAACTTATCATACCATTGGAAGAACTTACGATTGATGATAAACTCCACTTTGTGGAAGAACCAGTTGAGATTATGGATCGTGAGATCAAAACATTGAAACGCAACAAGATTCCGATCGTCCGAGTACGATGGAATACCAAATGAGGACCTGAGTTTACTTGGGAGCGAGAGGATCAAATGATGCGGAAGTATCCTCACCTTTTCCCAACTCCTCCATCTACCTCGGCTTAAATTTCGGGACGAAATTTTCTTTAACAGGTGGGTAATGTAACGACCCTGGAATTTCCAACGTTTATTTATTAATAATTATTATTATTAATACGTGTGATAAAACGAATGTATGTTATTACATTTACATGTTGCCATGATTTCCCGAACTTGACTTTTAAGTGCCCGAAACGTCTTTGTGACACACGAAACTTACACGAATAATATTTTCAAGTATTATTTACATTCATGATTAATTTTATTAATCATTTTAAATAACTATGGTGATTAGTTAGTTACTTGGGCTTTAATTGGATTTATTTGTTAAATACTTGAACTTGGGCTTGACAAAGTTAATAGACTCATGAATAAGACTTATAAGCCCACCCTACATCTTTTATGGACTCTTTAGCCCAACTCCCATGTAACTAGTCCATTTCTTTCATGTAAGTAGTACTTACAAGGGTAACTAGTAGTTTAAAAGACTTGGAATCTTGTTAGCTCATAATCCCCATGAACAACCATCCTTTAACCAACTTTGTAAGACTTTACAAGCTATTAACCACCAAACTTTCTTCTCCTCCCTCCCCATACTCTAAACCGTCGGCCTTCACATGTAGAGGGGAGAGTTTTTCAATTTTTTTACTACATGTTCACTAGTATCTTTCATTTACTTCTCATTTTCCAAGACACTCTCATACTTACAACTCTTTCTCTCTCACTTTTTCTCTAGTTCTTGTAAGTAATCTTGAAGACTTTTTCTCTTCTTCTTTTCTTCTTAAAACCGAATTTATACAACCCATAATCATCATCATACTTTGTTTGTTTTAATCTTTGTTTACTTGTGTTGATTTCTAGTAGTTGTTAGTTACTTACTTACTTTGTTACAAGAATAAACTTTCTAGTTTGATTCTTCTTTTATCTTGTATCTTCAAGAACACACAAGAACTTAACTTACTAGTTATGTTCTACATATACTTTCTTAAAGGATTGCAAGTTCATGTGTTGATTAAAATCATACTTGTATTCATGAAGTAAACTTTAAAGTTTACTTTCTTAAAGATCAAACTTTGGTTTGAATCTTTAAAGTATGAACAAACCATGAACTAATTACTTGTTACTTAGTTTATTTACTTCATGTTATGCACTTTAATTTATGTTTGTTGGTTGATATTGGTCAAATGTTTCTAGTTAACTTTGATCTCATATCTCTTGGAACTAAAAGTTAAATTAAAAGTTCAAGAACATGTAAATAAGTTTTCTTTAAATATAACTTTGTATACTTATGCTTGATCTAGACTTTTGGGTCTTGAATCTTCAAGATCTAACTAAGAACCATGTTCTACACCTTAAGATCTTGATTAGTTAGTTTATTTTCAAGTTTAGAGTTCAATATTTCTATTATAGTTCATGTAAGTGTCAAACCTAAGATTTTGATGTAACTTTGGTTCATCAAACTACATGCAACTCTTAAGTGAGTTGTGCTTCATGTCTTAGACTTGCACTAGGGTTATGATGGTCAAGACTTGATTAAGATGATGTAGATACATCAATGAGTTGTACACTTGAAGCTATATGCATCAAGGATGAGAACCATGATGAACATCAAGCACCAAGACCACCGGAACTCACTTAAACTTACTGTTTCTGTCCAAACCCTACTGACCTGCTGTTTCTGTAACAGACCAGTAGACCTGGGCTACTGAGACCATGATTTTTAGATAGAACTTTTCTAGTAGATAACTTTTCATATAGGACTCGTCTTAATCCAAGTTACGGTTTAGGATTTATGGCCCTCCGATCGTCACTATGTCCTTTAACGTTGTGCAGAAATTTCTGACCTACTCGTACTTAGACTGTCGCCACGGTCAAACCAAGACGAGTTTGATTCTGTAAATTTTACCACAACTAAAGGACTCATAGACGGAGCCATGGCCACTGGTCTCACCTTAATTCAGTAAGGGTAGAGGCCGTGGTGACTGACTGAAGTCAGCCTTTGTTGTAAACTACTTTCATAAACGAAACTTACTTTACGCCTTTTGTTTGATGATGAATGATGATGACCTTTATGACCTTAAATACATACTTTTAAACCTATTAAGACAATTTACTGACTTAGTACTATTTGCCTTAGGTTGAGGACCTTCGGACCGATTACTTGCACACCTTTCCGAACCGACTTTACGACTACATTATCATTGTGAGTTATAGCATTCCCTTTTTACTTTAACTTATTTTGGGAACTGAGAATACATGCGGATTTTATGTTTTACATACTAGGCACGAGTACTTAAACTTATATATGTGTGGGTTATACAATGGCATAAACATTCCCTTTAGCTCGGTAACGTTTAATCATTGGTTTTCGAACCGTGAACGCGAATCTTAGATATGGATCCATAGGGTTTGACATCCCCACTCGGGCTAGTCGCGCTAGCATTTAATGGGTGTTTAATACTTCGTAGACATACGCACTTGCCAAGTGTACTTTCAGGGGGTATAAACATTAAGTTAGTTAACAAGTGCCCACGGTTAACATATACTTTATCATACTGTTTTGAAACGCTCTTTGTAGCACTGAAATCTCGTGGCCTACCTTACATACTGTTATACTTAAACTATAGCTCACCAACCTTTGTGTTGACGTTTTAAAGCATGTTTTTCTCAGGTGCTTGAGGTTAGCTTCCGCTGTGTACTAGTCGTGCTGTAGACACCCGCTGCTTAGAGTTGTCATCGCATGAACTACTTTATTTTGCATTCAAACATTAGTACTTTTGAACTATGACTTGTAACGACCGTTGTGGTCACGTACACTTATTATTTGCTTCTACTTAGTGAAGCATGCTTTTGGATTGTAAAACATTCGATGTTGGTTAGACATCACTTTATTTATGAATGCAAACTCTTTTTGAAAACGCATATAGTACTTAACCTTGTAATGATCCTGTTGTTGATGATTCGTACACGATGGTTTTGTACGGGCATCACACTTGGTCTCGTAGGGACCAAGTAGTAGATCACGTAGATCCAAAAGTTGTTCAAAGATTGCCCCAAAGATAAGTTGTGTTTATACTTGTCGGTTAGGGACTTAGTCGGACATAGCCGGGTATAGCATAGTTTAAAGTTGGTACTTGTGTCTAGCGTGTAAAACAGTTATAAGAGTTATGCATGTATTCTCAGCCCAAAAATGTAAAGAGTAAAAGGGGATCAAATAAACTCACGATACTGTATTTCGTATTTCGTAGTAAATATGTGTATGATGGCACTGAACAAGTGCAGAGTTATCCTCGGATTCACGAACCTATATCAAGTATATATATTAACACATATACTTATAATTGAATAAGTTTATATATATATTTAAATTGTTATATATTTCTATATATATATATGCCTTTATATATATTCTATATATAAGTATTTATTTGATAAAGTATTGTTAATAATAATAACAATGATACTAATAAAAATGATAATTTTTACTAAAATGATGTTTTCAATAAAAAATATTAAAATGATAGTTTTGCTAATAATAATTTTTTTTAATAATAATAACTTTAACATTAGTAATAGTAATAATATCGATAATAATATATAAAAAGGTATATTTGATTACGATAATACTTTTAATAATAATACTACTAAAAATAGCCATATTAATAATTATAATGATAATAGTAATTTTGATAATAAGAATATTCATTTTAGTTATAGTAATAGTAATACCCTAATTATAAATTTTTTTATAATAACAAGATTAATAACAATGATAAAATTCATTATAATAATAATAATGTTAATATTAAATAATAATCTAATAAAAATGTTAATAATAAGAATAATAATAATAATAATAATAATAATAATAATAATAATAATAATAATAATAATAATAATAATAATAATAATAATAATAATAATAATAATAATAATAATGAGAAAGGAAACTACCTTAGATAAAGCTTTTCTAAGAAAAATTCCCAAGACTGGACTCGAACCCGAGACCTCACGCTCACACACAAACTCCCTTAACCACTTCTTCCTTTCTGCCTTTCTGTTATAATTCCAGACGCATTTATATTTATCTCATATTTATTTTATGTTTATGTTCATCTTCTTCTTCTCAAATAAAAAGTCGACCAGGGACCAATTAAATCAAGATAACGAATATATGATATCATTAAGGACTTGTAAACAACATAGAATTAAAAGAGATGTTTTTAAATCACAAAAAAAGTTTAAAAAAATGGAAACAACACCTGCTGCTATTCGTCGGTTAAAAAAAGAATTTATGATTTTGAGTTTATGAATGATTTAGACAAACCTTATAACACAAATTGTGTTTAAAATCACTCCTAAAAACTTTAAGAACCCTTAATTTCAACAGAAACATCATACAAAAATTGAATTTCATGAAGAACAACCTGTTGACTTTTTACTTTCAAAACTTTGACTCCAAAATTAAAGATCGATAGGAAAAATTGATGTTTGAAACTTTGCAGATAGTTTTTATGAATGATTCCTAACCAAACTGCATTTCCAGATTTTTAAATTGAACACGAAATCGAGGTTTTGAATTTTTGAGCAAGAACAGAGATATATCGAGCATAAAAAAAATTGATTAATTGGAAATTGATAATTGATAGTGTAAATTCGTAATGTTATCTTTTAATATTGAATTGAATTCATTTATTGCAATGTGGGTCAATTTGTTTATATCAGTTGAGGATGTTGACTTGATTACAAAATAGAAACCAGTAGTAGCAAAATAATAATAAAACTTATCACGATTACTTATTAAATTAAAAAGCAGATCATGGGTTTAAAAAATAAAAAAGATGATTAAAAAATATAAACGGATTAGTACATGTATCTTGTCTTTTAATTTGATATTAATAATTAATATTAATAATAATTAATAATACTAATAATAATAATTTAAATCATATAATAAATGATAATAATAATAATTTTGATAATAATAATATTAAATGACAATACTGATAATAATAGTTGCAAATGATATTAATTAATGATAATATTAATAATTTAACTTAATTTCATGGTAATAAGGATAATGATAAGTATCAATATCAATAATAGTATTAATAATAATAATATTACTATTAATAATAAGTTGTATTAATAATGATGATATTAATAAAAAATTTAATAATTTTTAGTAAAAGTGATAATACTAATAATATTAATAATATATTAGTAATTATATTAATGAGAATGATAATTATTAATAATAATAATTATAATACTGATAATAATAATGGTTGTAAATGATGTATATATACACACATATATATTTACATATCTTTTTATAATAGTTTGTTCGTGAATCGTCGGAACTAGTCAAAAGGTAATGGGGAACAGTTCAGAATTTTTGATATGCAGGGTAACAGATTATGCTTAACGTGTCAAAAGCAGATAAAGATTTAGTTTAAATTAAATCGGAAATTTCCGGGTTGTCATAGTACCTACCCGTTAAAAGAAATTTTGTCCCGAAATTTAGTTGTTGCCATCAATCGGCGTTGTTCGTACATAGACGAGGATATTTACATTTTATTTGGTCTTCACATTCCCAGGTATGCTCGGGGCCTTGCGTGAATTCCAACGGATAGAATATTGTTTTGTTTCAAGCGTTTAAGTCATACGAACCATAATTTCTATAGGTTCTTCGATGAAGTACATTTTATTATTAATGCAGAGATCATTCAAAATGATGATGTTATATAAGTCATTTCAGTAAATTGGATACATGAAATGTGTTATGAATAATATTGAACTCATTTAAACCTTGAGCGTTTATGCCACAATATTAGGGTAGACAAATAGAGAGGAGTTCGTTAAAATCACAGTCTTGAAATTTGATAGAGATCGTCATTGTTTACAACAAGAATATTGTAATGATGAATATGAGTTGAAAAATAGAGTTTTATCACCATTTAGTAATATGGATAAAATGATTCGATTATAGGAAGAGTATAAGCGAAGCTATCACAAAAGAGTGAAATGAGGAAATTAAATGTTCGCTTTAACTTTTGACATAGTTATAGTTGTTTTACGGATTTCAAGGGTTTTAAAGAAAATCTTCATAATCTTTATAAGATTTGATTCTCCGGTAATTAAGGAAATTAGGATTTTCTTTAATTAAATGCAGTGATTTGCCTCGATTGCTGTATTCGAAATTTTGCTATAAATTAGCTTCTTCCGTTTCATTATCTTCACCACTTCTATACTTTCTTTCTCAATTCATACTTCTAAAAGAGTTATTAATATGCTCAATCCCGTATTGATACTTGTTATTATATTGACCATATATGCAGTCATTCTTCTTTTTCATTTACCACCAGAGGAATCTGTTTACTTCTACTATGCTCTTGGTTTTATAGTGTTTTTAGTTCTCCCGTATCTTTATATTGCTATACGCATTGATATACACGGTTTGTAATTTCGAGGTTGTTATTGGGCTTTGTATTTTCCCTTATATGTCGGAGCTCTTTGCCTTTTTATTCTCCTCTCGACTCTAAGTAAAGCGAGTAATGGTCGAGAATTTGTAGGTATGAAGTTTCGAATGATCATAATATATAAAGTAGAAAGGAAAGGTAATAGCACGATTTGATTTGTCAAATTACCAGAATATCCGGAAAAGACCGAATCATCAAGAAAAATATTTTCTTGATATGTTTAGAGGTTAAATAGAATGTAAGAGTCATGTAACATGACGAATGATGATTTATAAAGTCTATGAATCGTCATCTTCCATTAAAAATTTAGCATGACTTACTGTAATATAATCACGTTGGCCTGACGTCATTATATTATACTAATTCATGCTTCAATTCCCAACACTTCTTCAAAACATTTATAATTTAAACTTGAATTTTACATAATATAGAAACTAATACAGTTTTCTTTATGATGAAATAAAGATATCGCAAAGAGATAATTAATTGCGGACAAGAATCGTTATGAAGATATCTTCAGAAATATAGAGGATATTTATAACGAAGGATACGATGATATCTTAGAATTTCTAATATCGAAGGATGATAAAGAAGATTTGTCCATAAAGGTTTAGAGTCAGGAGCAAGGTATTCGTTGACGACTTCAGCAGATACTGAATCATTTGGATTCTTTGAAGGGAGGTTTAGTCCTTGTGATTTGTCTACAGCCTCCTTCATAGTTTGCTCAATCCATTTTCCAGTTCTAAATCTGAGTTTATACCATTCTTTATCATCAAACTTTTGACCATTAAGACCATCTATAGCTTTTGCTGCTTCGTTAGCATTCTCATGTTTAATGAATCTGAATCATTGATTATCAATCCGAGATGGTTTCAAGAAATTTTATTTTTAGATGATTAAACGCTGATTGTAATCGTCAATGAATCTAATGGTTGACGAATAGGCGTTGTTGATTTCAAAAGTAATGAATGATAATTTCAGTGGTTTGATGTGATAATTCATCATAGAATACGAATGAATATAATTCATGAATGTAGTGATCTTTAGGAAGATAATACTTGCTAAAGTTTTACTTGGATTCTGATATGTCAAAATCAGAATATTTAATTGAATTTGTATGCAAATGGTTGTTCCTTAGTGAACGGATACATATATCATGTGAATGTAAGTAGTATAGTTACTGATGATTGAATCAGAATTTGAAGAATGTACAATGCAATATATAAATGTGAGATATAAATATTTCTCGGGTTTAACCTACCCGTTAAAATATTTTCACAATTAACAGTTTGTACAAAAGAGAAGATATACGTTCATATATGTATTCTTCAGATATAATCATGGTTTTAATGAGTTAATATAATATTAAACTCATTTGATTTGCGGTTGGAACGAGAATAAATAATCTCCAAAACTTGAGTGTACATAATCGTTGCGGAATATTTATTTAATGAAGTTATGAATCAATACTTCATCGTTCATTGTTATTGATATACCTCGGTATATGATGTTGGTGCTCGTAGAATCCTTGTGAAATTCACAAGACACGAATAATGTTTTCTAGAAGTTTCAAGTACATCGAAAATGGAAATGTAAAATCAAACATGTATTTGAATAATACACTTGCTTTATTATGAAATGGAGTTCATGGTGTTGAAGCAGTGATTAATGAGTGTTAAGTCATTAACGAAAGATATACATCATACCATATTAGTGATATGATTTAACCAAGTAGTACATACTAGTTAAGATTCACACGTAATAGCTTAGTACGAAAAGATTTATTATTGTTCCAAGCCATATATATATATAAAGTATACATATATAATTCTTCAGGAAGAATGAGTCAATACATCTTAACTCATTATTACTAATATTCCTTGTTATTTATGGGGCGTATGATGTTGATATCCGAGGTACTGAGTGTGATGTTGAGACGTGGGATGCGGATGTTGTCGTTGGTGAAGCTGGTGCTGTTGGTGGTGATGCTGATGGTACTGGTGGTGCTGGTTACGCTGCTGGTGCTTGTAGATATTGCACCATATTCTCTAGAGCCACCACTCGAGCGCGAAGCTCGTTAACTTCTTCTATTATACTGGGATGATTGACGGTTCGGACGAGGGGGCGAATAATATCTAGAATTCTAGATATTATATAATCGTGGCGAGCTGTTCTGGAAATGAGGGTGCAAATGGTGTTTCGGACTGGTTTATCGGTAAGTGCTTCAGGTTCTTCACCAAGTGGTGAATTCGGTTGGTGGAAGGGATCACCTTCTTCTTGCCTCCATTGATTGAGTCGGCTACGAACCCACCCCCAATTCATCCAAAATAGATGATGGCTAATTGGTTGGTTCATTCCAGTTACACTGCTATTGGAGCTCGAGAAGTTCGAGGAATCCATATTATATGTTTTGAATAGGGTTTGATATGAAATGGGTGTTGAATATTAAATGATATCTTCGTCTCCTCGAATAGTATATATAGCAAAAATATTTTCGTAATTTACGGAGGAAATTTACGAAAAGTGTTAGATAAAGTCTATTGAGATAGATATGATAAGATATAATAAGATATGATATGTCTATACTCCAATAATGATAGTATGACGTGTCGAGATCATAAAATGATAAGTATGTAATCTGATAATCTTTCGATTAAAGACTTTCAATTTGTATACTGTGATAACCCAATGACATTTTCCAGTTCGTAAACCGATGCATATAGGCTAAGGCATATAGGTACGTGATATATAATAGGGAGTTATATACGTTTGAGTATAAATAGTAACAATTATAGGAGTTTCAAAAATCATGGAGAATGTTTCATGTAATACATATGTAATACACAAAACCATGATAGATGACATAGGGATGTCAAGAATTTCTGAAATCATGGTGTTGCATTTAAATGCAGTGGCGTAATTGGATAGTACTTAGGAAAGTTCTTAGATTGGCTCGGCATTCTAAGATAAGTAAAGTTTCTAAAGTATAGTGTAGCATTTAACAATTAAAGGCAACAAGTAAAGGCACAATGGTCAAGAAAAGTTGTAGTCCTACATTGCTAAGGTACCTAATTGTATAAGGCACACATAAAATACAATCCTGGTTCTCTATAACAAACTGCTCTTATACCAATTTGTGACGTCCTCCAGATAGGGCCTGGAAGAATAACGTCACTAAATATATCAAATTACAGTTGTATAAACGAGAACGACTCTATATGAGACGTTTAATTGAGTTTTGTTGCGGAAGATAAATAGATTACATTATATTTAATGAACAATGCATTAAATGTCTTTAACTGGTATGATATGTAATGAAGACTCCAAGCATGGCAAGCAATCATCATCAAAACATTAGATATACAGCGGAATCAATACTTAAGTACCTGAGAATAAACGTGCTTAAAAAGTCAACACTAGGTTGAGTGAGTTCATAGGTTTGTCATAATAATGATTTCAGTAATAGTGTTAGACCACAAGAGTTTTGTTCATAAGCTTGGTCTCACAGGGACCAATTAGTAGATCTCGCAGATCCAAAAGTTATTCATAAAGTTGGTCTCGCAGGGACCAAAAAGTAGATCATGCAGTTCCAAAAGTTATTCATAAGCTTGGTCTCGCAGGGACCAAGTAGTAGATCACGTAGATCCAAAATTTGTTCATAAGCTTGGTCTCGCAGGGACCAATTAGTAGATCACGTATATCTAAAAGTTGTTCATAAGCTTGGTCTCGTAGGGACCAATTAGTAGATCACGTAGATCCAGAAGTTGTTCAAAGTTTGCCCCAAAGATAAGTTGTGTTTATACTTGTCGGTTAGGGACTTAGTCGGACATAGCTGGGTATAGTATAGTTTAAAGTTGGTACTTGTGTCTAGCGTGTAAAACAGTTATAAGAGTTGTGCATGTATTCTCAGCCCAAAAATGTAAAGAGTAAAAGGGGATCAAATAAACTCACGATACTGTATTTCATATTTCGTAGTAAATATGTGTATGATGGCACAGGACAAGTGCAGAGTTGTCCTCGGATTCACGAACCTATATCAAGTATATATATTAACACATATACTTATAATCGAATAAGTTTATATATATATATATATATATATATATATATATATATATATATATATATATATATATATATATATAAATTGTTATATATTTCTATATATATGCCTTTATATATATATTCTATATATAAGTATTTATTTGATAAAGTATTGTTAATAATAATAACAATGATACTAATAAAAATGATAATTTTTACTAAAATGATGTTTTCAATAAAAATATTAAAATGATAGTTTTTCTAATAATAATTTTTTTTAATAATAATAACTTTAACATTAGTAATAGTAATAATATCGATAATAATATATAAAAAGGTATATTTGATTACGATAATACTTTTAATAATAATACTACTAAAAATAGTCATATTAATAATTATAATGATAATAGTAATTTTGATAATAAGAATATTCATTTTAGTTATAGTAATAGTAATACCCTAATTATAAATTTTTTTATAGTAACAAGATTAATAACAATGATAAAATTCATTATAATAATAATGTTAATATTAAATAATAAGCTAATAAAAGTGTTAATAATAATAATAATAATAATAATAATAATAACAATAATAATAATAATAATAATAATAATAATAATGATTTAAATCATATAATAAATGATAATAATAAAAATTTTGATAATAATAATATTAAATAACAATACTGATAATAATAGTTGCAAATGATATTAATTAATGATAATATTAATAATTTAACTTAATTTATGGTAATAAGGATAATGATAAGTATTAATATCAATAATAGTATTAATAATAATAATATTATTAATAATAATAAGTTGTATTAATAATGATGATATTAATAAAAAATTTAATAATTTTTAGTAAAAGTGATAATACTAATAATATTAATAATATATTAGTAATTATATTAATGAGAATGATAATTATTAATAATAATAATTATAATACTGATAATAATAATAATAATAATAATAATAATGGTTGTAAATGATGTATATATACACACATATATATTTACATATCTTTTTATAATCGTTTGTTCGTGAATCGTCGGAACTAGTCAAAAGTTAATGGGGAACAGTTCAGAATTTTTGATATGCAGGGTAACAGATTATGCTTAACGTGTCGAAAGCAGATAAAGATTTAGTTTAAATTAAATCGGAAATTTCTGGGTTGTCATACATAGTCAGGAGTCTCTACTCTTGTGAATGAGTAGAACAGCCTCAGCATTGGCACCGTCAAGCTATCTGATCCACTCCTTGTCATCAACAAGCATCTGTTGATGATTGAGAAGATCACATACCACCTTGAGTGCAGGTATTTCTTCTGAAACTTAGCCGGTGGAACATTGGTAGCTCCAACATAACCAAGATCAAAAATTGAAGACATCATCTGCTGAGTAGCTGGGAAAGCAGGAGCATTTTGAACAAGAGGAAGCTGAAAGATCCTCCTGAAATCATCCTTTGTAATACTCCTTATCCCTTGAACTCCTCTTAGATCAAATTCAAATCGAGCTTGTGTACCCTCTGGATTTACAGCAGTAGGTTGTGTAGCTTCCACAAACCTAATAGTTCTGTTCAGTAGCTCCAGATCTGTCATAGGCACACTGGAAGTTGAGCTTAGAGCAGGCCACAGTGTATGCCTCTCTAGTATTGCAGTTCAATAGTTGCAGGGAATGTTGGTTTCAGCGTTGATAAAGTGATTGTTCGCCATTTAGCTGTATAAATAAGAAATAGAAGACCACAAGATGTTTAACTCAAAGCGCATATCTCTATTCTTATTTGCCTTTGAAATCCTTTGTATTTTTCAAGTTTTATAATTTTTATGGTTTTTATAAGTTATAAAAATCATTTATTCCAAATATGAACAAGTAATTGACAAACATGATATTCATTACAATACAAAATCATCATGTAAAGCCAATTATATAACACAAAGAATCAGAACAACACTTAATCAAATTTAAGCACAAATCAAGCAGATTCGGTAGTCATGAAAACTTGAGATTCTGTAACCAAATAAGCTTGAGTTTTCATACCAAAGACTTAAATAAAGCATGTAAGATTTATCAAGTTGAAAATCACATTATTTTTAAAGTACCAAATTACAGACTCGGTAAAATGCCAAGAACAGATTCGGTATCTTCAAAAATCACACATAATCACCCAAACATGCATATTCAGTCTTATATCATGCAAAAATATGATCATAATCAATTAACAACTCAGTCAAAGCAGAAAAGCATGTTAATCATTTGAACAGACTCGGTACTGTAGCAAGAACACATTCGGTATGTACAGAATCCATCAAATACTCAATTAAACATGTAATCAGACTCGGTCAATTGATAGATCAACTAATTTAACATAGATTTGACAAGAATTTATGTTAATTAACCAAATCAGATGAGCTTAATCTAAGAATTAAGAAACTCAACTCAGATTCGGTATAATCAACACTTTTTCAAAATTAAGTGTCACAATCATGTTATTTGCATTATTTTCTGGTTTACAAGTGTTCAATCATCTCAGATCTACAACATGTGATACTTAAATTTGATTAAAGCAAGAATATACCAAAGATTTGAAGATACAGAGAGACGAATTCGGTAGATTAGGTAGACTCGGTAGATTAGTTCAGATTCGGTATGCAATTAGAGTAAAGTGAGAGAAAGTTTGACTTTGACCCTGCTATTTATAGATACCGAATATTTTGAAGACATGGGCTTTACCGAATGGGCTATAAATACCGAATACAGTCCAATTTCAGATTTAAACATATTCACTTCAAATTTTAAAAAATCTTTATCAAAAATCATTCAAGACTATCACATTTTTTATGAAAAACATTTCTGAGACAATTTATGAAAACTTTGAACTTACTGAATCTGTACTGTTGGTTGTCAGATTCGGTATAATGCTAAAATTAGCATTTATTCATTTAAAATTCACATGTTTTTGGATTTTATCTTTTTCAATTTTTATGAATTTTATAAAACAAGATTTGTACTTAGAAAATTTTGAATTACGTACAAAGTATAAATCTTCAGAGATACCAATTGTTAAAACGGGTTGCATACTAAGATGTATACAATCCTTAGTGAATTATTATCATATAAAAACAAAGAATTTATGAAATTCATTTTTGAAAAACAATTTTCTTTTCATTTTCTCCCATTTTCTCCCCCTCAAAATGTGATATACAAGAAAGTAAATCACCATTTTGATATTTTTCCAAGAAAATTAATCAACTCCCCCTTGAAATATGATATCAATGAGTTACCTCCCCCTTTCGTAATCATTGAAACTTAATCCCAAGAAGTTAACACAGATCTAAAAGGCTCCCCCTTTAAAGATGTTAACTAAAGCATAAGAAATCAGTTGTTGTTGTATCTTCATCAAAAAGACTTGGTTGAGTCTCCACAGTAGTTGACTGTGATGGTGTACCCGGTACGGCGTGAACATTTGAATTCCGTTGAGGAGCATAAAGACTATCAAACAAGATATCCAGTTCCTCTGTTATTACCGTAGGAACACCCTTCTTCAAGAAAATTGAATTTTGCGTGGAAGAAGAAGTAGTCAGGTTAGGATCGGGTTTTGAACTGAGTTGTTCAAAAGCCATTCCCGATAACTCATCGAACCTTACATTAATGCTTTCTGTGATCGTCTTTGTCCGTTTATGATAGACACGATAGGCAACTTTGTTCGAAGAATAACCGAGAAATATGGCATGATCGCCATGAGAAATATGTCCGAGGCTGTCAAAATCGTTAAGCACATAGCATATACAACCAAAGACACGGAAATATTTGATATTCGGGCGTCTACCATATAGTAACGCATAAGGAGTTTTATCAAAACGTTTATTAATGATACAGCGATTTTGGGTATAACATGCAGTAGAAATGGCCTCCCCCCACATTTTTAGAGGTAGTTTAGAGTAAGCAAGCATCGTTCGAGCTGCTTCGCACAACGTACGATTACGTCGTTCGACTACTCCATTCTGTTGAGGGGTTCGTGCAACAGAGGACTTATGTGCAATACCTTGGTCTTTCAAATAACTATCAAGCAGGTCATTCTTAAATTCCGTCCCATTATCAGTTCGAATACTCTTAACATTTTTGTTAAAAGAGCGTTGAGTCTTTTTAATGAACTCAATGATAATGGTGGGGGTTTTTGACTTAGTCCTTAGAAGGAAAATCCATGTAAATCGGGTATAGTCATCTACAATGACAAGCACATGTTTCCAGCCACCAAGGCTAGAAGTACGCATGGGTCTACATAAGTCCATATGCAACAACTACAAGGACGAAGAAGTACTGGGTTTTGCTTAAGCGGATGATTAGTCCGTTTCAGCTTACCCATCGCACATGATGGACACACATGATGCTTATTAGATTGAAAGCATGGAATACCATCAACTAAGTCTTTAGAGACCAATCAATTAATACCCTTGTAATTCCGGTGTGACATCCGATGATGCCATAACCATGAATTTTCCTTTGTTGAACGAGTAACCAAACACATGGTTGCATGTGATGGTGCATCATTGAGGTCAATAGTATAAAGTGAAGCACAACGTTTACCAACAAGGAGATCATTTCCATCGGTGGATTGCACCAAGCATTGACGACGTTCAAACAAAACCTTGAGATATCCGTCACAAAATTGGCTGACACTAAATAAACTGCACCCCAAACCCTTAACATATGAGACCCGTTTGATCGTTATGCCATTTTTCACAAAATCTCCATAACCCGTTATTGCTGTAATCTCATCGTTTCTAAAAGTAACCGTTCCTAGAAATTTTTCAACGAAATTGACAAGCAAGGATTTATTGCCCGTCATGTGTCGAGAGCAACCAGAATCGATATACCAAACACAGACGTTGAAACCCTGAAAACGTTAATTTCCTAGAGTTTATGTACCCAAAATTTCTTGGGTCCTCTACGGTTAGTACCAACAATAAACTTTGGATCAACAATAAGATAATCACGTAAAGAATCATGCAATTTAGACAATAAAGCATCATTTAAAACCACATTACATGAAGCATCGTAAGCAATATCAAGTTTGACATCATTATCAGAAGTCTTAACACACAACTTATTCCAAGTAGATGTTTTATTCACAGAAGAAAATTGAAAGACATGAGATGATTTCCTAGGTCGACTAGCAGATTGCTTTGGTTTGGTTGCTACTTTCTTAGTCGTGGACTGATGTCAAAGCTAAGGGGTATAAAATACTATTAAATTTTAGCAGAAAATACTATTAAATACGATACAATTTTACACAAGATATTTATTTATTTATAGAATGGATATACTTAAACCTTGCTACAACACTTATAGGCAGTGTACCTAATCGTACAGTAGTGTAGTTTTTAGTAAGTCCGGTTCGTTCCACAGGGAAATCTTTAAACAAAGCTCAACGCTATATTAGTTTACTTTTATAAAAATACAAATATATATATATAAGTAATATTATTATTATAAAGGGGGGTTTTTACCGTTTAATGACCGGTTTGTCGATTTTAAGATTTTAGTCGCAGTTAAAACCTAATGTAAAATATAAAATAAATACAAGACTTAAATTAAAGCGTAAAGTAAATAACGATAATGAAATTGCGAATAATAAAAGTGCGAGAAAATAAAATTGCGATTAAATAACAATAAATAAAAGTGCGATAATTAGAAGTGCAATTAAATATAAAATAAAGGAAATTAAATATGAAATAAAAGAATTATGCTTATTTAAACTTCCGTAATCATGATGTTTGACGTGTTGATTTTAGTTTTATGCCCATGGGTTAATTGTCCTTTGTCCTGGATTATTTAATATGCCCGTCCGGTTTTTGTCCATAACAGTCCATCAGTCATAAATATAAATTGCAAGTGTCCTTGTCAAATTATTATTATACCCGAAGTTAAATATTCCAACTAATTGGGGATTCGAATTGTAACAAGGTTTTAATACTTTGTTTAATGAATACACCAGGTTATCGACTGCGTGTAAACCAAGGTTTTACTACTTTGTTAACAATTACACCAATTACCCTTGAATGTAATTTCACCCCTGTTTTAATTATTCTAGTGGCTATTAATCCATTCCCGTGTCCGGTTAAATGAACGATTATTCGTACATATAAATACCCCGTCCATCGTGTCCGATCGAGTGTATATGGTAATTTATAGGGACGCCCAATTGTAAATCTTTATATTAACATTAACAAACTTTCATTTAGTTAAACAAATATAAAGCCCATTAATAGCCCATAGTCTAATTTCCACAAGTGTCGTTCTTTTATCCAAACCCCAATTATGGTACAAAGCCCAATTACCCAATTTTAGTAATTAGCCCAACATCATGATTACTTCGTTTTAAATAAGCATAATAATAACTTAGCTACGAGACATTAATATAAAAAGGTTGAACATAACTTACAATGATTAAAAATAGCGTAGCGTTACACGGACAGAATTTCGACTTACACCCTTACAACATTCGCTAACATACCCTTATTATTAGGATTTAAAATTAAAATTAAAATTAAAATATAAATTATATATATATTACGTATATATTGAGAGAGAGATTGAAAAATAGAATATGAAATTTGATCAGAATTCGGTTTGCTTTATAGCCAGACTTGATTTTTGGGGCTCCGCGACTCGCGGCAAAATGCCCTTCAAACTCCGCGAGTCGCGGAGATAGAAATTACAGCTCAGTCCTTGGAGTTTTCTCTGCCGACGGTTTTTATTATATATATATATAATATATATATAATTAATATAATTAATTATATATTATATTATATTTATATACATAGTTAACTTGTAATTTTTAGTCCGTTGCGTCGAGCGTTAAGAGTTGACTCTAGTCCCGGTTCCGGATTTTCGAACGTCCTTGCGTACAATTTTATATTTTGTACTTTGCGTTTTGAATCTTGTACTCTTGTGATTTCGAGACGTTTCTTATCAATAATTGGAATCTTTTTGATTGTCTTTTGTACTTTTGAGCTTTTTGGTCGTTTGCGTCTTCAATTCATCGAATCTGTCTTTTGTCTTCACCTTTTATTATTTAAACGAATATCACTTGTAAATAGAACAATTGCAACTAAAAGCTTGTCTTTCTTGAGGAATAATGCTATGAAATATATGTTCGTTTTTAGCATTATCAAATATTCCCACACTTGAGCGTTGCTTGTCCTCAAGCAATATTGTCTTGAAATACTAGAATCACTTCTTTATTCTTCACACTTTGTACATCAGTGATTTCTATACGGCGGTATAAACAATGGTAGTAACGATATGGTTTACAGTCCCACATGACTATAAAAATTTAGATCCATTAAGGAAATTGGATCTTTATGAAAACATTTGATCTTTTGAAAATCTAGTTTTTACCCTAGATAAGTTTTCCGGGATAACCCTTTACCCGTGTTTGCAAAATATTTTTGTGGGTTTGGTGGGTTTCAGATTTGAAAATTTTAGCTCAAAACTTGCGGTTTTGTGTCACCCACTTGATAACCTTGTATTTGGAAAGCAACACATCCAGTTTACTTGTCCCGTATATTACCTTTCGGCAAACTACCGTCCGGTTGTAAAGGAAAGCGTTGAACAAGCAACTGTTAAGGCAATGTCCCGTGACATGCTTTTGATTATGGTCTATAACGTGTCGGACGCAATTGCTATCCTTGGTAGGAGCAATAGTAAAGCTCACCCTTATAATTTTTTCGGTCTGGCACAAGGTCCTGTCTTTGACCACTATGCAACCACCGTTCTTACGGTTGACACCCGATTTAGTTCAGGTGACCTAGTGAATTCCTAGGATTTTACGTTCAATGGTAATGAACGCATTGAAAATGGGTTTTCAGAAAACAAATCGGTTTGTATTTTTGATCAAAATATTTTCTCGTTCAAGCTCGAGTTTAGATATCATTGAATTCCATGAGTTTGAATTCTCAATCTTTAAGGTCAATCTCAAGGATTGAGTAATATCAGTCTTAAAAGCTGATTTTTAATCTTTAAGGAGATTATCCTTTCTGGGGATCTGATTCATTAGTCTTATCCAGCTAATTTGCATGGTGCCCCCCCATTGTACGAGATAAATCCTTCTCATGGTTAGGATAAATCTGACCACATGGCGACCCTGTTTAATGCTGAGGTCCGTGGATTTCCTGCTGATTTTAGTGATGACTTTTCTAGATTTTTCGTCAACCTACAGCTGGTCTGGACGACAACTTCATGACCTAAATCAAGAAGCGCGTGTCTTTTTCGGAAGACTTTACTTCCTTTTAATGATGGAATTGATTCATCGTGTAGATCCATCTCTTCTTTTCTTTCATCGGGTAAAACAGTTTAGTTTAGTCCAAAGCAAAAGTATTTTCAGTTATTTGTTACAGATATATGTGACATATGTTTAAAATAACTTGGTAAATTTTCCCACACTTGGCTTTTTATTTTTCTTTTTATCGTCCTCTATTCCATTTTAAATGAATTTTAACATTTTAGTTTGTTTCTCAATTTATGTCCTTTCCGAGGTAACAATAATTTCGGTGTTAAAACCTAGTTTTATCGTTCATAAATATGTATAAACATGATTTTGAATTCATTTAATTGAAAATTTTGAAAAATTTTTACTAGAATTGGGTAGTCAGTATATAAGACTAGGGCTGTTCTTTTTTATCAGAGAGCACTAGATTCTAATACAACTACTGCTTTACTAGTATTTTTAATGGTAACCAAGTGTATAAAGTAAAAAATTTTAAAATCCGAAAGAATTTAACCCCTTCCCACACTTAAGATCTTGCAATGCCCTCATTTGCAAGAAATCAGTAACAATTTAAATTATTGAGGGTGATTTGTGTGAAAATGATTAAATTTTTACCAAAGTTTCCAAATATATTGTCGTTTGTTTGCTGAATGATAAATGGTGCACATCATTTGTTCATTCCGTCTTGTTGTTATTTCACATATATTTTGCATCTTGTCGTCAAAATTAGTTGCTTTTGCTGAACTTAATGCCAGTCTTTGAAAATGCGTTGTTTTACCCTGTTGTGTACATAAGATAAACTGCAAACATATATACATATTTTTGAAGTTTGGTATATTACCCCACATTCAAAAATTATTAAAATCTAAGAATAAAAGTTAGATAATTATAAAAATGATTACAATATTAACAAAAGTATTAAACATATCAATAATTACAAATTACAAAATAAAAAAAATAATAAGTAAACTAAGGATGATATTGGTACCAATAGGGGTTCCACGCATAACCATAAGTGCTATAGAATGCTTCGGCAGGTTCATACGTAGGATATGGTGGCTGCATCTCTATCGACCAAGGAGGGAAGACGGGTTTCGGTGTAGGAATATAGTTTCTACCTATATGTTGGCAATGCGCTATGATCTGGTTCTGATGAACTTGCCAATCTTCAAATGCTCTCTGTCTAGCATTTTCGTATTCCTGAGAAGCTATAAACCTATGCATTTCTTGCATCTCATTCCCCCCTCCTACATTACCTTGTTCCTGGTTTCTCTCCACCTGTGGATGTCTACCATGGTATCGTACTGCGGCGTTATTTCGCCGCTTCAAAACTTTCGCACCATGGTATACATTTAAACCTATAGTGTCGCGGGGTTCCGGCTCTTCTAGTAATAATCCCCCCCGACTTATATCCACACCGAGATATTCACCAATCAAAGTAATAAAAATACCACCTCCTATTATGCTATGTGGACGCATCCCCCGAACCATAGCTGATAAATAATAACCCACACAATATGGTATACTTACAGCGCTGTGTAGGTCTCGAATACACATATGGTAAAACAAATCTTGTTCATTTACCTTTTCTTTGTTTTTACCCCTTTGTGTAATCGAATTAGCTAAAAACCTATGTATTACTCTTAATTCGGCTCTATCTATATCCAAATAAGAGTAGTTTCCCCCTTTGAAACGGTGATGGCTTGTCATTTGACTCCACACACCGTGTGTATCAAAATTCTCATCTATCTTTCTACCGTTTAGTATCAATCCTCTACAATCGGCAGACGCTAATTCCTCAGGCGTATATATACGTAAAGCCTGAGCCATGTCCAGTAAAGACATGTGGCGCATCGAACCGCCTAACAAAAATCTAATAAAAGAACGATCGGTTAAACTAGCTACCCGATCATTCAACTCTATACTACATAACAACTCTTCACACCATACTTTATATACAGGTCTGCGTATGGTGAATAAACATATCCAGTCATTAAAAGAAGAATTACCATACCTCTGTACAAGTAATTCCCTAATTGGCCCGGCCAATTCTACAGCTTCTAAGGGTCCCCATTCTATGACCCTCGGTACCTCAACAACCTTAGAGTGAAGAGTATGCAAACCCCGTTGATATTTTGGATAATCTATCCAAAGTCTGTCAAATCTCAGGTTCGGGTGCAACTCTTCCAAATGCATATCGGAAAAGGTCATGACTGGATGAGGTACATCCTGCTTGTAGTAGTTATCTACCTCCTGTTGGTCCAAATTCTCAGCATGAGCATGGCGGGCTTGGGATGAAGATTCACCCCTTTCATTCTGCAAAACACATCAAACACAAATTTTGTGCATCCAAATATGCATTAGTGTCAGCAAAATCATTAATCAAAATAATTACAATGACATTATCAATTTATATCAAACTTAAGCTTATTTTCACATTTTTATCAAATCTACACTTTTTCAAATAAGCATATACGAAAATTTTCGCCAAGTTCATAAGCATTCAACTCAAATAACATGTCAAAATAATCATTACTAGCAATTAAACAAGTCTCAAATGGCATTATCTTTCAAAAATCAAGTTCATGAATTTTAGACTTGAAAAAGTCCACTTTAATTCTCAAAATCATGTTTAGGCTCAAAGTTTGGATCATTTAACTACCTAGACATGTTACACTACTCAATTTAGCAATAATTCATGACAAAAATCGGCCATAACCTGTTTATATCAAAAAGCCCCAAATTTGCTCAAGAACACAAACCCTAGATTACTCAAAATTTGAAGTTTAAGGCTTCTAATCATGTTAAACAGCATCAATCTAGGTTATACAAGCATAATACATAAACAATTTAAGTCTAATTACACTAAAAAGCATCAAAATCAAATTGGGGAAAAGTTAGCTCAAGAACACCTAATTTCGAATTAAATGGTGTTTAGGTGTAGAAATTTACCGTTTTTCTTGAGTAATTCTTAGATATCATCCTTCTCAACATGATTTTAGCAAAAGATTTGGTGATTAACGGTTAAAAATTGGGATTTTTGAGGTGTTTTTGGGTGGTTTTTCGGGGTTTTTCGCAGCAGAATTCGAGTTGTTTTTGTGTGTGGGAGTATACTGATCGTTCAGCTATTTTTTTTTTTTTTTTTTCTGGGTTTTGGTCCCTCCGCGAGTCGCGGCAAAATACCCTCCAAACTCCGCGACTCGCGGAGTTTGGTATTTTTTTTTTTTTTTTTTTTAACTTATAAAACAATTAAGAAATTAATTTTAAAATTTTGTTTCCCTTGTTATTTAGGACGAGGTCGTTTCGGATCGATGTCCTAGTCCGTCCTTCGACAAAATTTTAAAATTTGTCTTTTTGTAGCGATTGTTTTTTAAAAGCTAATATTTTTGGGTTTTTTAATTTTTTTGGCATACTTTAAATCAATAAGATTAAAAATAATGATAATAAAAGTTCTCGTCCCTCCCTCGGGTAAAGCAATTTCGGTTCAAAGACCTAGTCTTCAACTTACGACGAATTTTAAAAATCATATTCTTAACTTAATGAGATAAAGTAAATTTTTGTTTTTAAAATCACACAACTTAAATATAAAATTCAAAATTAAAAATTAAAAATTCACACCAAACTTAAAATTTGAAATGCATAAAATTAAAAATTTATACTTTAAAAATTAAAAATTCACACCAAACTTAATTTAAAAATTCATAAATTCATATCAAACTTATATTATTTTTTTCAAATATTTATAATTTTAAATATATTGTTTTTATAAAGTTTACAATATTAATTTAAGATTTAAATATTAATATTAAAAACATGGTAAAAATAAAATTAAAAATCTTTTTGTCTTTTTATCCCACTTTAATCAATCAAATATTATCAAAAATATGCGCCCCTCTTTTCGGTAAAGTAATTTCGGTTCCAAGACCTAATTTAACTCATGACGAATTTTTGAAATATTTTGGGTTGATTGATTAAAGATATTTATACCTTAAGAATAAACGTTAAATTTCGCAGTGATGTAATAAATTTTTGAATGATATCAATAATTTCGGTCGCCAAACCTAATTTTATTCAATACCAATTTAATACTTTTTAGCGAACAAATTAGCGTTTATTATCAAAAGGTTAAAAATAAATAAAAATAAAAACTGTACAGACATACCTGTGAAATAGATTTCTTAGTTATATGATCTATTCCATTCATAAGATAGTCGGTTTAATTGGTTTTCCATGGCTGCATAGGCGTAACCTCGAGCATTCATTGTCTTTTCTTCTAAACATATGAACGGTCCGTCTCTGCATAAAGTAACAAATTCGGTATTTGAATAGGTTTGATTATTTGAACATTTACCTTCATGTGACCATTTTCCGCATTTGTGACATCGTTCTAGGTGTCGTGCTCTTCTTTTCGCTGCGGATTTTGATTTTCCTTTACCAAATTGTAACTTATTATCTTCGCATCTGGATCCTTTTCTAACTCCGTCCATTCTTTCTCTGATTACTGATACTAATTCGCTCGGTAGTATGTCATTATTACGTTTAGTGATCAAAGCGTGTAGCATTAGACCATGGTTTAATTCACAGGCAGTCTTCATTTTGTAAAAACCTAAAAAAAATAAAAATTCAGAATGGGGGGAGAAGACTAGTTCTTTAGGGTCTGCTAGGGAAAGACCATTCGTGTTCCATTTTCGAGAACTACACGAAAACAGACAATCTAACTCTAACAGAAATACATATTATCCTTTAAAGACTTGATTCTCCCCACACTTAGTTAGCTGTGGTGTCGAAATTGTGATTAACTTCGTTGTCGACTTCCATCGGACCATGTATGTAATGTTTAACTCTGTGACCATTAACTTTAAATTCAATCCCATTTGAATTTATCAATTCTATCGTTCCGTATGGGAAAACTCTTTTGACTATGAATGGTCCAGACCATCTTGATTTCAATTTTCCAGGAAATAGCTTGAATCGTGAATTGAAAAGAAGAACTCTGTCTCCTTCTTTAAATTCTTTTGAACTTCTGATTCTTTTATCATGCCATTTCTTCGTTCTTTCTTTATAGATTAACGAATTTTCGTATGCTTCATGTCTTAATTCTTCTAATTCGTTTAGTTGACTTAATCGTAGACGTCCGGCTTCATGTAAATCAAGATTACATGTCTTCAAAGCCCAAAATGCTTTGTGTTCAATTTCTACTGGAAGATGACATGCTTTTCCATAAACAAGTCTAAAAGGTGTGGTTCCAATTGGAGTTTTGTAGGCTGTTCTAAAAGCCCAGAGTGCATCCTCCAATTTAATGGACCATTCCTTTGGATTTGTTCCTACGGTTTTCTCTAGAATACGTTTTAAAGCTCGGTTGGTATTTTCAACTTGTCCACTTGTTTGTGGATGATATGCGGTGGAGATTTTATGAGTTACTCCATATCTTTTAAGAACTTTCTCAAGTTGATTGTTACAGAAATGAGTACCCCGATCACTTATTAAAGCTTTCGGTGTTCCAAACCTTGCAAAAAGATGTTTTAAAAAGTTGACTACAACTCGTGCATCGTTAGTTGGGAGAGCTTGTGCTTCCGCCCATTTAGATACATAATCAATGGCTACGAGTATATATAGATTATTATGAGATTTTGGAAATGGACCCATAAAGTCAATACCCCAAATGTCAAATACTTCACATACTTGGATGACATTTTGTGGCATTTCATCACATTGACTTATTTTTCCGGCCCTTTGACATGCATCACAAGATTTGCAAATAAGGTGTGCGTCTTTGTAAATTGTAGGCCAATAGAATCCAGCTTCATAAACTTTTCTTGCTGTTAGTTGAGGCCCATAATGCCCTCCTGTTGGTCCTGTGTGACAATGGTTTAAAATTTTACTAGCTTCATCTCCAAATACACATCGGCGTATTATTCCATCGGGACAACTTTTAAACAGATGTGGATCTTCCCAGAAATAGTGTTTTATATCACTGAAGAATTTCTTTCGCTTTGGTACGATAATCCTTTTTCAAGGAATCCACAAACTAAGTAGTTTGCATAGTCTGCAAACCATGGGATTTTTTTATAATCTATCTTCAATAGATATTCATCAGGAAAGTTGTCTTGTATGGCCGATTCATTCAGAACTTCTAATTCGGGATTTTCAAGACGAGAAAGATGATCAGCGGCGAGATTTTCTGCTCCTCTTTTATCTCGGATTTCAATATCAAACTCTTGTAAGAGTAAGATCCAACGGATTAATCTTGGTTTAGCATCTTGTTTTGAAAATAGGTATCTAAGAGCAGAATGGTCGGTATAGACCACCGTTTTTGCTAGAACGAGATATGATCGAAATTTGTCAAAAGCAAAGACAATAGCAAGGAGTTCTTTTTCAGTAGTTGTATAGTTCGTTTGTGCTCCTTGTAACGTCTTACTAGCATAATATATAGGTTGAAATTGTTTTTCAATCCTTTGTCCTAGAACGGCTCCCATTGCAAAATCACTTGCATCGCACATTAGTTCAAATGGTAGATTCCAATTTGGTGTTATCATGATCGGTGCATTAGTGAGTTTTTCTTTAAGAATATTAAAAGATTTGATACATTCATCTGAAAAGATGAATGGCGCATCCTTTTCTAGGAGTTTATTCATAGGAGTGGCAATTTTAGAAAAATCTTTTATGAAACGTCGGTAAAAACCGGCATGCCCTAGAAAACTCCTAACTCCTCTAACATTGGTGGGATGTGGAAGTTTAGCAATTACATCTACTTTAGCTCTATCCACTTCAATTCCTTCTTTTGAAATTTTATGTCCAAGAACGATGCCTTCTTTAACCATGAAATGGCATTTCTCCCAATTAAGTACTAGATTTGATTTTTCGCATCTAATTAGCATTCGTTCCAGATTAACTAGACATGATTTAAATGTATCACCGAAGACTGAAAAGTCATCCATGAATACTTCCATGCATTCTTCTATCATGTCGTGAAAAATCGCCATCATACACCTTTGAAAGGTTGCAGGGGCGTTACAAAGTCCAAATGGCATGCGTTTGTAAGCAAAAGTACCATAAGGGCACGTAAATGTGGTTTTCTCTTGATCTTCGGGTGCTATTGGAATTTGAAAATATCCGGAAAATCCATCTAGAAAACAATAGTAACTATTTCCGGCTAATCTTTCCAACATTTGATCTATGAAAGGTAAGGGAAAGTGATCTTTTCTGGTGGCGTCATTTAATTTTCTATAATCAATACATACACGCCATCCTGTTACAGTCCTAGTAGGAATAAGCTCATTTTTCTCATTTGTAATGACAGTCATGCCACCCTTCTTAGGCACGCATTGAACTGGGCTTACCCATGGACTATCAGAAATTGGATATATCAAACCTGCATCTAGCAGTTTAATAATCTCTTTCTTAACTACATCTTACATATTAGGATTTAGTCTTCGTTGGCGTTGCACATACGTTTTATGACCTTCTTCCATAAGGATTTTATGTGTGCAATACGAAGGACTTATTCCTTTAATATCATGAATCTTCCATGCAATGGCTGGTTTATGAGCTTTCAACACAGAAATGAGTTGTGATTTCTCATTTTCAGTAAGAGAAGACGATATTATTACAGGTAATTCAGATTCACCATGTAAATAAGCGTATTCCAAATGGTTTGGAAGTGGCTTTAACTCTAATTTCGGGGGTTCTTCTATCGATGATTTATATCGATATCTGTCTTCTTCTTTTAGCATTTGAATTTCTTCTGTTGTTGGTTCATATCCATTAGCTATAAGTGTAGCTAACATTTCAGCTTCATCAATTGGTTCATTACCTTCTCCTAAAGAACATTCTCCTGTTCCTTGTAATTCTGGAAATTCTTCTAATAATTCTGCATGTGCATCTATAGTTTGAATATAATAACATGTATCATCTGCAGATTGTGGCTGTTGCATTGCTCTATCAACTGAAAAGGTAACACTCTCATCCTCTATACTTAGGGTCAGTTTCTTACCGAACACGTCTATCATTGCTTTAGCCGTGTTTAAGAATGGTCTTCCTAATATGAGAGGAACTTGAGAATCTTCTTCCATGTCCAAAACAACAAAATCTACTGGAAATACTAAAGTACCAACTTTAACTAGCATGTTCTCCATTATCCCTCTAGGATATTTTATTGATCTATCGGCTAGCTGTATGCTTATTCTGGTTGGTTTCAATTCTCCAAGGTCTAGTTTAGCGTATAGTGAATACGGCATTAGATTTATACTAGCACCTAAGTCTGCCAATGCTTCTATTGAACTAAGACTACACAGAAAACATGGAATTGTGAAACTTCCTGGATCAGATAGTTTTTCTGGTATCTTATTCAACAGCACTGCTGAACAATTAGCATTCATAGTAACAGCCGAGAGTTCTTCCATTTTCTTTCTATTTGAGATTAGATCTTTCAAGAATTTAGCATATCTTGGCATTCCTGAAATCACATCAATGAAAGGAAGATTTACATTTATCTGTTTAAACATATCCAAGAATTTGGATTGCTCGGCTTCAAGTTTTTCTTTCTTCATTTTACTCGGATAAGGAAGTGGTGGTTGGTATGGTTTAACATAAGGTTTATCCTTAACTGTGTTATCTTCATTAACCTTCTCAACTACCGGTTCTTTTTCCTTATCTTGATCAGGTTGTTGTTCTTGTGGAGTAGGAATAGTTTCATCAGAAGTTACAGGTATTTCAGGTGGTTTAAGTGTTGTACCACTTCTTGTGGTAATGGCTTTAGCTGTTTCATTCCGGGGGTTAGCATTTGTATCGCTAGGTAGACTTCCTGGTTTTCTTTCACCTATTAACCTTGCTAGGTTACTTACTTCTTGTTCTAGATTTTGAATAGAAGCTTGTTGATTTCTAAATGCTTGAGCATTTTGTTCATTAGTTTGTTTTTGAGATGTGAAAAACTGCGTTTGAGTTTCAACTAGCTTCGTCATCATATCTTCAAAATTCGGCTTTTTATCATCGGTTTGTTGTGGTGGTTTGTTTTGAAAATTCGGTCTTTGCTGATTGTAAGTATTATTGGATACTTGTTGATTGCTAGGACCTTGTTGGTTGTTGTATGGAATATTTCGGTTATAATTCTGGTTTTGATTGTAAATCGGTCTTGGCGGTTGATAATTATTCTGATAATTATTTCCAGGCCTTTGGTTTATGTATGAAATATTCTCTCTTTGTTCCATTGTTAATTCAATACTGAGACAATCTTTTGTCAAATGTGGTCCTCCACACTGCTCACAACTAATTCGTATTGAGTGAATATCCTTAGTCATCTTTTCCATTCGTCTCTCGAAAGCATCTATCTTTGCTGAAATGGAATCTAAGTCATGGCTAGAATCGGCTCTAGCTGCTTTAGATGATCTAATGATATCTTTTTCTTGGTGCCACTCATGTGAGTGGGAAGCAGTGTTATCAATAATTTTGTAAGCATCAGTTTCGGTTTTCTTCATAATAGAACCCCCAGCTGCTATATCTATGTCTTTTCTTGTAGTGATGTCGCATCCTCGGTAGAATATTTGTACTATTTGACAGGTGTCTAAACCATGTTGCGGACATCCTCTTAATAACTTTCCATATCTTGTCCATGCCTCATATAGAGTTTCATTTGGTTTCTGTGTGAACGTAACAATTTCTGCTTGAAGTCTTACGGCTTTAGATGCAGGAAAAAATTGTTTAAGAAATTTGTCAACTAAAACATCCCATGTATTGATCGCCCCTTCAGGTAACGATTCCAACCAATCTTTGGCTTCTCCCTTTAAAGTCCAGGGAAATAACATGAGATATATCTGTTCATCCTCCACTTCTCGTATTTTAAATAGTGTGCAGATCCTATTAAAGGTACGTAGATGGTCATTTGGATCTTCCTTCGGCGCACCACTAAATTGGCATTGATTAGTTACCATGTGTAGAATTTGTCCTTTGATTTCATAATCTGGCGCATTAATGTCTGGATGAGTAATTGCGTGACCTTGGCCAGTGCGTTTAGCTCTCATTCGGTCTTCCATACTTAAAGGTTCCAGATTCTCCATAATTGAATTTGTTGACTCGGTATCACTAGATGATTCTGATTTAATGGTTCGTTCCTCAACAATCTCTGTTTGAGTGATTGGTGGTTCCGGAGGAAAGTTTAATGGTTCAGGATCTATGAACCGTTCCTGAATATTTTCTGGATTCTCAATTGTGAGGTTGGGTTCAAAAAATGGATTATCGGAAATTTGAACTGAAGTACTTGGTCGACTGGATGACGATTCTAAAGAAAAATCAACGGCGGTAATATTTGTTAAACGATGTCTTGATCTAGTTACAGGTGGTGAACGTACAAAAGGTGATGAACGTCTTGCTCGGTGCATTCACTGAATATCCTATTAGTTTTTAAAAGGAAAGAAAAATTATAATAAGTTATCCAATCAATAGACTTTTCTGATTTTGCCCACGTTTCGAATAGCCAAAAGATGCAGCAGAGGGGCAGGATTCGTTTGGTCTCAATATAATTGAGGACTGTTTGGCTCCAATAACCCGGTCCACGTACAAATCCAACTATTACTACGAACCAGAAAATTTTGATGTCTATTAATTTAACCACTTAAAATAAATTTTCGTAATTTTAAGAAATTTAGATAAGAAGTAGAAAAAATTCTAAGTCCTAAAAACTAGAATAGCGAGAAATAAGAGAGAAAAAGAGTTCGTCGCAAAAGGTTGAAAAAGAAAAAATGGTTGAAAAATAAAAGGTGACGGAAAAATAAAAGAAACTTATAAAAACTTAAAAATACTTAACTAACCTAACCTTATTACTACAACTAACTTAAAATTATAATCGCAAATTGAAATTACTAATTGGAATGATAATTGGTACATAGTAAAAGGTCTAAAAATATTAAAGCTTACAGGAAAAACTAAATCCCAAATGGAAATAATTTAAAAAAAAAACTAAAACTTAAAAAGGCGTCGCAAAATTCTAAAGCACCTAAATCTTAGTCTAAAGAAAAAGCACTTAAGGAATTCTACGGCAAAGCCTAAAAATCTAGGAGTAAAAATAACTATAGCAAAAACTAAGTTTAAAATTAAATATGAGCTAAAAATACAAATATTACGCTACAACGATTAAAAAGGTACAAAATATAAAAATATACAAAAAGTTGTAAAAAGTACAATTTTTTATAAAAATATTATTTTTATATTATTTATTTAATAAAACTATTAATTTTACAATTTTAATAAAACTAATTAATATTAAAAACATAAATTAAATAAAAAGTAAAAATAAAACTAAAACTAATAATAATAATAATAATAATTAGGTTTAAAATAATAATAATAATTAATATTAACCGTAATTAATGCAGGTTTAGGGCTTCCTGTCGCCTGTCAGAAACCCTCCGCGAGTCGCGGCAATTAAAGAAGAAAACCCCGCGAGTCGCGGGGATCAGAAATTCAGCTGACAGGGTTGAGTTTTTACGCGTTTTCTTTATTTTATTTTTTTTTTATTTTATGTTTTTTTGTTTTTTTAAATAAATAAAAGGTTTTAAAATAAAACTTATATTTTTATAAACTAAAATAGAAATAAAGAAACTTATAAAACTTAAATATTTAACAAAATCTTAAAAATACTAATATTTTTGTTTTTTCTTTTTATATTTTCGAATATTTAAAACGTATTTTTACAAAAACGACTTTTAATAAAAGTAACTAAAAATCTTTTTTTTTTTTATATATATTAGCGTTGCGCTTCCGGCTTTTAAGATAGTTCCCCGGCAGCGGCGCCAAAAATACTTGATGTCAAAGCTAAGGGGTGTAAAATACTATTAAATTTTAGCAGAAAATACTATTAAATACGATACAATTTTACACAAGATATTTATTTATTTATAGAATGGATATACTTAAACCTTGCTACAACACTTATAGGCAGTGTACCTAATCGTACAGTAGTGTAGTTTTTAGTAAGTCCGGTTCGTTCCACAGGGAAATCTTTAAACAAAGCTCAACGCTATATTAGTTTACTTTTATAAAAATACAAATATATATATAAGTAATATTATTATTATAAAGGGGGGTTTTTACCGTTTAATGACCGGTTTGTCGATTTTAAGATTTTAGTCGCAGTTAAAACCTAATGTAAAATATAAAATAAATACAAGACTTAAATTAAAGCGTAAAGTAAATAACGATAATGAAATTGCGAATAATAAAAGTGCGAGAAAATAAAATTGCGATTAAATAACAATAAATAAAAGTGCGATAATTAGAAGTGCAATTAAATATAAAATAAAGGAAATTAAATATGAAATAAAAGAATTATGCTTATTTAAACTTCCGTAATCATGATGTTTGACGTGTTGATTTTAGTTTTATGCCCATGGGTTAATTGTCCTTTGTCCTGGATTATTTAATATGCCCGTCTGGTTTTTGTCCATAACAGTCCATCAGTCATTAATATAAATTGCAAGTGTCCTTGTCAAATTATTATTATACCCGAAGTTAAATATTCCAACTAATTGGGGATTCGAATTGTAACAAGGTTTTAATACTTTGTTTAATGAATACACCAGGTTATCGACTGCGTGTAAACCAAGGTTTTACTACTTTGTTAACAATTACACCAATTACCCTTGAATGTAATTTCACCCCTGTTTTAATTATTCTAGTGGCTATTAATCCATTCCCGTGTCCGGTTAAATGAACGATTATTCGTACATATAAATACCCCGCCCATCGTGTCCGATAGAGTGTATATGGTAATTTATAGGGACGCCCAATTGTAAATCTTTATATTAACATTAACAAACTTTCATTTAGTTAAACAAATATAAAGCCCATTAATAGCCCATAGTATAATTTCCACAAGTGTCGTTCTTTTATCCAAACCCCAATTATGGTACAAAGCCCAATTACCCAATTTTAGTAATTAGCCCAACATCATGATTACTTCGTTTTAAATAAGCATAATAATAACTTAGCTACGAGACATTAATATAAAAAGGTTGAACATAACTTACAATGATTAAAAATAGCGTAGCGTTACACGGACAGAATTTCGACTTACACCCTTACAACATTCGCTAACATACCCTTATTATTAGGATTTAAAATTAAAATTAAAATTAAAATATAAATTATATATATATTACGTATATATTGAGAGAGAGATTGAAAAATAGAATATGAAATTTGATCAGAATTCGGTTTGCTTTATAGCCAGACTTGATTTTTGGGGCTCCGCGACTCGCGGCAAAATGCCCTTCAAACTCCGCGAGTCGCGGAGATAGAAATTACAGCTCAGTCCTTGGAGTTTTCTCTGCCGACGGTTTTTATTATATATATATAATATATATATAATTAATATAATTAATTATATATTATATTATATTTATATACATAGTTAACTTGTAATTTTTAGTCCGTTGCGTCGAGCGTTAAGAGTTGACTCTAGTCCCGGTTCCGGATTTTCGAACGTCCTTGCGTACAATTTTATATTTTGTACTTTGCGTTTTGAATCTTGTACTCTTGTGATTTCGAGACGTTTCTTATCAATAATTGGAACCTTTTTGATTGTCTTTTGTACTTTTGAGCTTTTTGGTCGTTTGCGTCTTCAATTCGTCGAATCTGTCTTTTGTCTTCACCTTTTATTATTTAAACGAATATCACTTGTAAAAAGAACAATTGCAACTAAAAGCTTGTCTTTCTTGAGGAATAATGCTATGAAATATATGTTCGTTTTTAGCATTATCATGGACTTAGGAACCCATACAGACTTGTAAGTCAAATTTGGATTATGACCTGTGACACGAAAAAACCTCTGTTAGTTAGACGTCCGAACTTTTCAGTTGACACATGAGATGATTGATTTTGCAAAATTTCCAATTTGATTTTACGTTCCTTTGCATCATACTCACTCAAATCAGATTTTGGACTCGTGTGTTGTGTTGACTTGACTGATTTCGTTAAAAGACTTTCCTTTGATTGATTTGACATTGGAATCATAGGAATCTTTTCAGTTAACACATAACCATTTTGAGAATGAACTCTCTTGACAACAAATTGGGTTGAAGGTGCAACTTTTGAAACACGTTTACCAAATTGAGAACGTAGTGGGTTTTGAAGAATAGTAATGGGTTTTGCATCTGTAGATGTTGTTGTTCTCTTCCCTTTCTTATTAATCCCACCAACACATTCAAGCACATTGGTTTCAACAGTAGAAGATTGCTTAAGTGTGTTAGCCTATTTTAGTTGAATTATTTTTTTGTTTTAAGCTCTTAATCTCAAGACATAATTCCTCTGCAGAAACTAGCACTTCACCTTCCTTAAAATCATAAGTACATTCTTTCTTAGGAAGTGGAGGCAACTTATCACACAAAGCAAGCATTTGTTCTAATGATTGACACTTAAGTTGCAAATCAACATTTTCCTGTTCAACTATACCTAATATACGTTTCAAGTTTCGTACAACAGGTATGTTTGCATAAAATTCATTCAAAGGATCAATTGTTGTGTCAAAGTCTATCAAGTTTTCAACAGTTAGTTCATCTCGAGGTTCTACCTTTACATCTAAATTAGTTTGACCTAGGGATTCTGTCTCAAAGAAGACAGTTAGTTCATGTGCTAGGTCTTCATAGAAAACATTATCAGAACACGCAGGTAAGGCCGGTAGAATTGGTTTCACATCAGAAGTTGGTTCATCAAACACCTCATCTATGGCAATAAAGCTAGAACTAGATTTGTTAAACACTTCATTCTCAATCATTAAAATGTATTTCTCTAGCATGAGTGTTGGGATATAAACCAGTCTACGCTTAGGCACATAATTTTCATGTTGCATATTCTTTTCAGTTTCAACAAGTTCCTTCAAGAAATCAGGATTTGATTTACCCATTTTAGCATTGATTTTCTTATACATTAAGCTAATTTGATGGTATTTCAGAGATTTGCGATTAACAATAATATCATCAAAATCAGCATCAGAAGCATGCACAAAATGAGATGGTAAACCAGCTTTATAGTAATCAGAATGATATAATCCTGGAATCTTTTTGGAAGCATTATCTAAGATCTTAGGATCTTCATAACCCAACCCCCACTTTTCACCATGAATTGTTTTTGGTCTATTCATGAAAATCGTTTGTTTTGAAAGTTCCATATTCATGATAGCTTTGGATTGATCTGTTCAATGGAGTTTTTCCTCATATCGAGAAAGTTGTGCTTTTATTTGAAAAGACTCTTTTGACAATGAAGAAATTTCAGAGTTCTTTTCAATTATGGTGTTTTCTAATTGAATAATTTTCTTGTTTAGCTTTGAAAGTGAGGGTTCATGTTGGGTATTCAAATCTAAAAGATCTTTTTCTAAAAATTGAACTTTTTCTGCAAGTCGTTCCGATTTTAGACGATAATCTGTCCTTTCGACCTTAATCGGATGAATTGATTTTTTAAGATCTTCCAACTCAGTTTCCGTGGAGCTGAGTTAGACAGTTGATCTTTGCAATTTTGATTGTAATTTAGATGAACATGGTTTGGTCTCAGAAAGTTTGATTTTATCTTTTAAAACCTTGTTTTCAGATTTTAAACCTTTGACTTCTTTTGACATTGAGACCAAATTCTTCATCATGTCATTTTACACTTTTATAAAATCAGGTGGAATTTCAGATGATTGTACCTCATCATCATCAGATGCTGAGTCAGAATTCTCCATTGCTTCCTTAGCTTTGATAAGCTTAGTCACCTTGCAAACATTTGCATGTTCCACCTCTGAATCTGAATCATCAATCCAGTTAAACCAAGTATCATCAACCGGTTTTAGCTCTCTCCCAGTTTCTACAATCTTAGCCATCAATATTTTCTTCTTCTAGTAAGCTGCATCCTTCTTCTTAGGCATCTTGCACTCACGAGAGTAATGACCAGCTTTAACACAATTGAAACAGATTGATTCATCCTTCTTGGAATCATCAGCACGTTATTGTTGTTTTGAGTGATCAGCTTTCTTGTAGTACGAGGAAGACGATGAGTTCTTGCGTTGATTGCTTGATTTGCCTTTGAACTTGTGTTTGTTCAAGGCTTTTGTGAACATGGCTTCCATTTTGACTAATTCAAGGTGAGAATCATCAACATCAGAAAGATTCAACTCTTCAGAATCAGTTAATTCTTCAACAAGCACTTTCTTGGACAAACTTTTGAAAGTCGTAAATGATTTGCTCTTCTTTTTGGCAATGAGAGCAAGAGGATCACTTGGAGATGACTCTTTCCTTCCTTCTTGAAGTTTAGACACTTCAGGTTGGTAATGCATAAGAACTCCAACAAGCTCATGAATAGTCAACTTATCAATCTCTTTGGTAGATTGAACAATGGTTCCATAAGGAAGCCAATCAACATTGAGCTTTTTGAGAAATTTCATGTTGACTTTAGCATTTACTTTTATAATCTTGCACCTTTTCAACTCATTGAGAACACCATTGAAACGACGGTAGGTATTCTTAAGTGGTTCATCAGGTTCCTGCTTGAAATCTTCATAAAATCTCATAGCCTTATTCAGTTTAGTAACATCTAACATGTCATAACCTTCTTGCTGTCGTTTGATCTCATCCCATATATCTTTTGCAGTGGTGTTACTATCAACATTTTCAAACAACTCATACGTGATAGCTTGCATAACAATGTTCTTTGCCTCTATGTCACCCTGAGCTCTCTCACGTTTATCACCAGAAAGTTTATAGACTGGAATTGGCATACCAGTATCCGGATGATAATCTACAACTGGACCATCTCTCAGAGAAGCCCATATGTACTTTGCTTTTTCCCCCTTATAGTCTATGTACTGAGTGATTCGGTGAATCCACTGAGAGTACTTGCCATCAAACAACACTGGAGGACGGGAATCTAATCCAATGATCAAAGTATCTTGAGTAGACATCTTAAAAATGAGGTAGATTCGGTAAAGATTCGGTATTACACAAATCTAGGATGAAAAATCACAACTGATAGTGCTCCAAATGAACATATATTTAGTATCAATATCCTTCCAATATGTAAAGTTTTTAGTTACTATTGTTCTATTTTTATTTTGTAATGGTTTAAATAAATAAGTGCGAAGACAAAAGAAAAAACGACTATTTGAAGACGCAAATGACCAAAAAGCTCAAATGTACAAGATACAATCCAAATGGTTCCATTTATTGATAAGAAACATCTAAAAATTACAAGAGTACAAGTTGAGGAACGTAAAGTACAAGATATTAAAGCATACAAAAAGACGTTCGAGAAACCGAAACCGAGACATAAACCGGGCGTAAATGTACAAGACAACGGAGTGAAAATTACAAGTCAACTATGCACAAGAATATAATATAATATATATATAATTAATATAAATTATATATATATTATATATATATATATAATAATATGTCGACAAGCAAGAAAACAAAAAAATATGTGAGCTGGATCTGACGGCCATGCGATCGCATAGGAAATAGGCATAAAACCTATGCGAGTGCATGAGCCCATGCGAGTGCATGAGATTTGCACTGAAACCCCATGCGATCGCATGGGCATCAGAATCTGGCCAAGTGCTATAAATATCCACGAATTCGGACGAGCTCAATACACTCTCTTTTCTTTTTCCTCTGTAAGAAAACATATATATTTATATTTATAATTTAAGTTTAAATTATGTTTAATAATAATTGGGTTAATGCAAGAAATGTTTTAAGGTTTTGTAAGTTGAAACTCTGTCCGGGTAACGCTACGCGATTACTCACCACTGTAAGCTATGTTCTTCCTTTTTAAATTAATGTCTCGTAACTAAGTTATTATTATGCTTATTTGAGCTGAAGTAATTGTGATGTTAGACTAAATATTAAGAAGGGGTTATTGAATTTTGTACCATAATTTGGGTTTGGACAAAAGATCGACACTTGTGGACATTGGACTATGACTATTAATAGATAGGGGGTATTGTCTAATTGAGCGACAACTCATTGAACCTGTCGAACCTATTTTCAAATTAGTTAATCTAATAATTATTAAAATGATTATGTATGTCCTATTTAGTGACGTTTATACGACATCTTTTACGATCATTTAATTAATTATTTGGGTTGGGTAATTGATTATTCATTCTGATCAAGTGGGTAAATTAATATTCATATCTCATTAAAACATGGGTGGATTACATACAAGGATAATTGGTGTAATTATTACCAAAGTATTAAAACCTTGGATTACACGCAGTCGATAACCTGGTGTAATCATTAAACAAAGTATTAAAACCTTGTTACAGTTCGAATCCCTAATTAGTTAGAATATTTGACTTTGGGAATAAGGTTAATTTGACGAGCATTTTATAATTATGAGCGATGGACTATTATGGACAAAAACCAGATAGGTATCAAATAAACCAGGACAAAGGACAATTAACCTGGGTAACAATTAATTAAAATCAAAACGTCAAACATCATGATTACGGAAGTTTAAATAAGCATAATACTTTTATTTCATATTTCATCGTACCTTTATTTACTGTCATT
Organism: Rutidosis leptorrhynchoides; assembly: GCF_046630445.1. Taxonomy (NCBI): domain Eukaryota; kingdom Viridiplantae; phylum Streptophyta; class Magnoliopsida; order Asterales; family Asteraceae; genus Rutidosis; species Rutidosis leptorrhynchoides. The sequence goes on from NC_092337.1 coordinate 385,376,662, forward strand.
TTAATTACTTCAATTTACTTTATCACAATTTAAATTCTGTCATTTATATTATCGTCATTTATCTTTACATTTTATTTAAAATCGATAAATCGGTCATTAAACGGTAAAACCCCCCTTTTATAATAATAATAATACTACTATATTACTAATATATATATATATATATATATATATATATATATATATATATATATATATTTATACAAATATAATTATTTAAAAATATAGTGTACGCAATAAGCCGTCTCCCTGTGGAACAAACCGGAGTTACTAAAAAAACTACACTACTCTACAATTAGGTACACTGCCTATAAGTGTTGTAGCAAGGTTTAGGTATATCCATTCTATAAATAAATAAATAACTTGTGTAAATTGTATCATATTTCGTCGTATTTCGTAGTAAACATAATAGTATTTCGTACTACACGATGCACACATCAAGTTTTTGGCGCCGCTGCCGGGGACCCGGCGAAACGCTATATTTTTACGCTATATTCTAAAATATATATATATATATATATATATATATATATATATATATATTAGTTTTTAAGCTATTTTTGTAAAAATATAATTTTATATAAGTTTTAAAATAAAAAAAAAGTATATTTATCTATTTAAGTGTTTAAATTAAAAAGTCTATATTTTTTTATTTATTTAAAGTATAAAAGTATTTTTAAAAATATAATTTTAAATATAACCTATATATTAATTTTGTAAAACTAAAAAAAAAATAAGTAAACGGGCTGGTTATTGTAGCAGCCCAAGAAGTGGCCTGGATCCATATACCATGCGACCGCATGGGAAAATAACCCTCAACTCATGCGATCGCATGAGCTGAGGTGACAGGTCTGTTACCTCAGACGTACAATTAGGGTTACGTTTAATTATTATTATTACTATTAATTAATTAGTAATTAGGGTTTAGTTTTTTAATATTTAGTTTAGTTTTAAATTAATCTGTATTTTTAAGTTTAATTTAGTTTTATTAATTATAAGATTAATACTTTAATAAAATAATAATATAAAAATAATATTTTTATAAAAATAAGTAATTTTATCAATTTTTGTTTTTTTATAAATTATATATTTTAATCGTTTAATTCGTAATTTATATTTTTATCGTTCGTAATTAGTTTTAAACTTAGTATTTTGCCGTAGTTATTTTATATTTCTAGATTTTTAGGCTTTACCGTAAAATTCCTTAAGTGCTTTTTCTTTAAAATTAAGATTTAGGCGCTTTAGAATTTTGCGACGCCGTTTATATATTTTAGTGCGTTTTAAGTTATTGCCGTTTTGGATATAGATTTCCTTTTAAGCTTTAATACCTTTAGGTGCAACTTTTTAGATTTAGTTTTTAGACTTTTAAGTTTCGACGTTTTTCTTTCTTATTTTTATTTTTTGATTTTTATTTTTCGACGTTTTTTCGACGCACTCTTTTTCATTCTCATCTCTAAGCTCTAGTTTTTAGAACATAGATTTTTATCTTCTTCAAAATTTCGACGAAAAATTATTTTAAACGGTTAAATTGATAGACATCCAAAATTTTCTGATTCGTAGTAATAGTTGGATTTGTTAGTAGCGAGTTGTGGGCTTCCGATTTAAAGGGTCCTGGCTACCTGCTGCATCTATTGGCTATTCGAAACGTGGGCAAAATCAGAAAAGTCTATTAATTTGATAACTTATATAATTTTTATTTTTATAACTAATAGGATATTCAGTGAATGCACCGAGCAAAACGTTCACCACCTTTCATACGTTCACCTCCTGTAACTCGATCAAGACATCTAGCCAATATTGTCTCCGTTGATTTTTCTTTAGAATCATCATCTACTCGAACAAGTACTCCAACTAAAATTTCCGATAATCCATTTTTTGAACCCGACTTCACAATTAAGAACCCGGAGGATATTCAAGGACAATTCCAAGATCATGAACCAATAATCATTCCTCCTGAACCACAAACCGTTAAATCAGAATCTTCTAGTGATTCGTATTCAACAATTTCAAATATGGAAATAACGGAACCTCTAAGTATGGAAGATCGAATGAGAGCCACACGCACGGGCCAAGGACACGCCATTATTAAACCAGACATTAATGCGCCAGATTATGAAATCAAAGGACAAATCCTACACATGGTAACTAATCAATGCCAATATAGTGGTACGCCAAAAGAAGATCCAAACGAACATCTTCGAACCTTTAATAGGATCTGTACTCTATTTAAAATTAGAGAAGTTGAGGATGAACAGATCTATCTCATGTTGTTTCCCTGGACTTTAAAGGGAGAAGCCAAAGATTGGTTAGAATCGTTACCTGAAGGGGCGATTGATACATGGGATGTTTTAGTTGAGAAATTTCTTAAAAGTTTCTTTCCGGCATCTAAAACAGTGAGACTTCAAGGAGAAATTGTTACGTTCGCGCAAAAGCCAAATGAAACATTATATGATGCGTGGACAAGATTCGGAAAGTTGTTGATAGGATGTCCTCAGCACGGTTTAGATACTTATCAAATAGTACAAATATTCTACCAAGGTGTCGACGTTGCTACACGAAAAGACATTGACACATCAGCTGGTGGTTCCATTATGAAGAAAACCGCTACCGAAGCTCACAAAATCATTGATAACACAGCCTCCCACTCACATGAGTGGCATCAGGAAAAAGATATCTTTCGTTCATCTAAAGCGGCTAGAGCCGATTCTAGCCATGACTTTGATTCTGTTTCCGTAAAAATAGATGCCTTTGAAAAATGAATGGAAAAGATGACTAAAGATATTCACGCAATACGAATCAGTTATGAGCAATGCGGTGGACCACACTTAATGAAAGATTGTCACATTGAGCAAACGATGGAACAACGTGAGAATGTTTCCTACATGAACCAAAGGTCGGGAAATAATTATCAACCGCCAAGGCCAAACTTTAATCGAAATCAAAACATTCTTTACAATCCAAATGGACCCAACAATAACTCGTATAACCAACAAGGTCCGAATAACCAACCAACTCAAAATAACACTTTCAATCAACGAAGACCTAGCTTGTATAAACCACCATAACAAACCGAAGAAAAAAAACCAAATCTGGAAGAAATGATGGCAAGGTTAATGGAATCTCAAACATAGTTTATTATATCTCAAACCCAAAAACCAAATCTGGAAGAAATGATGGCAAGGTTAATGGAATCTCAAACACAGTTTATTACATCTCAAACCCAAATGAATGAGAGGTTTGATCGGTCATTTAGAACTCAACAAGCTTCCATTTTGAATCTAGAAAAACACGTAGGTACTCTTGCTAGCATGATGAGTGAGAGGGAACAAGGAAAGCTACCGAGTGATACTGAAGTAAGTCCTCGGAATGAGAATGTTAATATGGTATCAACGAATTCTGAAAAACCATCATCAGAAGATGGGAAGGTTTTCGATGTGAGTAACAATGAAGAAGTTACAACACCACCACCACCACCCGAGTATGTAAAGCCAGTGGTGGCACTCTACAGACCACCCATCTAGTTTCTAAGAAAAGGAGTTGAGTATGAGCAAGTGATAGGTAATAAAGTTTGTGATACCTCTGGAAAGAAGAAGAAGAATAAGAAAGTGCAAGAAACAAAAACCGTAGAAGTAAATCCGGTAAAGACAGTTCCACCAAAACCTCCACCTAGGTTAGGTGATCCGGGTGAATTTATTGTTCCTTGTCTACTTAGTGATTGTGTCATGTATGATGTACTAGCAGATTTAGGTGTGAGTGTTATGACTCTTTCATTATATAAGAGATTAGGAGTAGGTGAGTTAAGTCTAACAGAAATGAGTGTTTGACTCTTTGATCAAACCGTTAGGCACCCAGTTGGAATTGCTGACAACCTACCCGTTCAAGTAGGTAATTTAACCTTTTTAGTCGAATTTATTGTCATTGACATAGAAGAGGACTCAAACATTCCTCTAATTTTAGGTCGACCATTCTTAGCGTCCACCGGGGCGTTATTTGATGTAAGAGAGGGTAGAATGACACTTAGTAATGATGAAAAATTGGTCACCTTTATGATTCGAATGTCTAAATCTTCACCAACCAAAACCGTTGAACCAACAAAAACGATTGGTAAGAACCATGTTGTTTTACCAACTCTAACGGTAGTGCTTAGCAATAATAAAACGCCTAAGTGTGGGGAAGATGAAGTAACACCTAATGATGACCTGATAACAAAGAACCCCATTGTTGATACGAAATTAAATGACCCCATTATTAACAGTTCAATGAAGAAACTTATTAAACGGATTCGCGATGCTAGAACCAAGGGGAACTCTAAGTTATGTAACCGGTTAGTATCCAATCTATCGCCTAAAGAAAAGGCGAAACTAGTTGAATTTGTGGATATTACACAGGAATCAGACCAATGGCTTAAAGCAAAAGTCATAGATATGCAAGTTGATTATGGTCCAAAAGAAATTGACGATGAAGTTAATCACAATTTTGACACCACAGCTACCAAATTGTGGGGAGATTCAAATGTTCTAAAAAGAAAATGCTGTCTAGAGTTAGTTGTTCTGTTCTCGTGTAGTTCCGAGAATGGAATCCGATTGGTCTTTTCCACTAGCAGACACTAAAGAACTAGTTTCTTCCCCCATTCTGAATTTTATTTTGTTTTGTAGGTTTGTATGAAATTAATACGCTTTTTAAATTTAAGTTTTTTGTGAATTTAAAAATAAAATTTACTTTATTTCATTAATTTTAGAAAATGATTTCTAAAATTCGTCGTAAGTTAAAGACTAGATCATAGAATCGAAATTGCTTTACCCGAGGGCAGGGCGAAAAATTTTGTTATCATTATTTTTAATTTTATTGATCTAAAGTATACCAAAAAAAATTAAAAAACTCAAAAATATTTGCTTTTAAAACAATCGCTTTAAAAACGACAAATTTTAAATTTTGTCGAGGGACGGACTAGGTAAACATACCGAAACTACCTAAAGTAAAAGGAAACAAAATTTAAAAAAATTATTCATTTAAATTGTTTTAATAAATAAAGGTTTTATATAAAATATATATATATATATATATATATATATATATATATATATATATATATATATATATATATATATAATAAAAATATGTATATATATATATATGTTTATATTTTATTTTATGTACAAAACAGGGTAAAACAACGCACTTTCAAAGACTGGCATTAAGTTCAGCAAAAGCTACTAATTTTAACGACAAGACGTAAAATATCAAATGTGATATAAAACAATATGTTTGCAAACTCGGTATTTTTAATCACTTTTCTACACTAATCACCCTCATGAATTTATAATTATAGTCTGATTTCATGCAAATGAGGGCATTGCATGATCTCAAGTGTGAGGAAGGGTTATAAATTCTCTCGGGTTTACACTTGGTTTATATGCCAAATTTTGTGAAAATTTGAAAAATTTTCAACAAAATGAAATCAAAATCATGTTTATATATATTTATGAATGATAAAACTAGGTGTTAATGCCAAAATTATTGTTAACTCGGAGAGAACATAAATGGAGAAACAACCCAAAATGCTTGAATTCATTTAAAATGGAATAGAAGAGAATAAAAAGGCAAAGAAAAGAATAAATAAAAGCTAAGTGTGGGAAGAATTTACCAAGTTCTTTAAAACACATATCACATATTTGGTACAGATTATTGCAGGTACTTTTGCTTTGGACTAAACTAATCAGTTTTACCCGGCTTACTATAATATATTTGAAAGAAAGATGGATCTATACGATGAATCAATTTCATCATTAAAAGGAAGTAAGGTATTCCGAAAAAGACACGCGCTTCTTGATTTAGGTCAGGAAGTTGTCGTCCAGACCAGCTGTAGGTTGACGAAAAATCTAGAAAAGTCATCTCTAAAATCAGCAAGAAATCCACGGACCTCAGCATCAAACAGGGTCGCCATGTGGTCAGACTTATCCAAACCATGAGAGGATCTGTCTCGTAAAATGGGGAGGGCGCCGTGCAAATTAGCTTGATAAGACTAATGAATCAGACCTTCAGAAAAAATAATCTCCTTAAAGATTAAAAATCAGCTTTTAAGCCTGATATTACTCAATCCTTGAGATTGACCTTAAAGATTGAGAATTACAAACTCATGGAATTCAATGATATCTAAACTCGAGCTTGAACGAGAAAATATTTTGATCAAAAATAAAACCGATTTGTTTTCTGAAACCCTATTTTTAATGCGTTTATTACCATTGAACGTAAAATCCTAGGAATTCACCTGGAATTCCTTAGGTCACCTGAACCAAATCGGGTGTCAACCGTAAGAACGGTGGTTGCATAGCATGGTTGAAGACGGGACCTTGTGCCAGACCAAAAAATTATAGGGTGATCTTTACTATTTCTCCTACAAAGGATAGTAATTGCATCCGACAGGTTGTGCCATGAACATCTGCATGTCATTAGACATTGCCTTAACAGCTGCTTGTTCAACGCTTTCATTTATAACCGGACGGTAGTTTATCGAAAGGTAATATACGGGACAAGCATACTGGACGTGTTGCTTTCCTAATACAAGGTTAGCAAGTGGGTGACACAAAACCATAAGTTTTGAGCTAAAATTTTAAAATCTAAAACCCACAAAACCCACAAAAACAATTTGCGAACACCGGTGAAGGGTTATTCCGGAAAACTTATCTAGGGTAAAAGCTAGAATGAATTTTCAAAAGATCAAATGTTTTCATAAAGATCCAATTTTCTTAAAGGATCTACATTTTCATAGTCATGTGGGACTGTAAACCACATCCTTACTATCATTGTGTATACTGCCGTATTAAAATCACTGATGTATAAAGTGTGAGAATAAAAAAAGTGATTCGAGTGAAGTGTGATTTTATTTCAAGTTCTGTATTGCTTGAGGACAAGCAACGTTCAAGTGTGGGGATACTTGATAGTGCTCCAAATGAACATATATTTAGTATCAATATCCTTCCAATATGTAAAGTTTTTAGTTACTATTGTTCAATTTTTATGTTGTAATGGTTTAAATAAATAAGTGCGAAGACAAAAGAAGAAAACGACTATTTGAAGATGCAAATGACCAAAAATCTCAAATGTACAAGATACAATCCAAGTGGTTCCATTTATTGATAAGAAACGTCTAAAAATTACAAGAGTACAAGTTGAGGAACGTAAAGTACAAGATATTAAAGCATACGAAAAGACTTTCGAGAAACCGGAACCGAGACATAAACCGGGCGTAAATGTACGAGACAACGGAGCGAAAATTACAAGTCAACTATGTACAAGAATATAATATAATATATATATAATTAATATAAATTATATATATATATATTATATATATATATTATATATATAATAATATGTCGACAAGCAAGAAAACAAAAAAATATGTGAGCTGGATCTGACGGCCATGGGATCACATGGGAAATAGGCATAAAACCCATGCGAGTGCATGAGATTTGAACTGAAACCCCATGCGATCGCATGGGCATCAGAATCTGGCCAAGTGCTATAAATAGCCATGAATTCGGACGAGCTCAATACACTCTCTTTTCTTTTTCCTCTGTAAGAAAACATATATATTTATATTTATAATTTTAAGTTTAAATTAAGTTTAATAATAATTGGGTTAATGCAAGAAATGTTTTAAGGTTTTGTAAGTTGAAACTCTGTCCGGGTAACGCTACGCGATTAATCACCACTGTAAGCTATGTTCTTCCTTTTTAAATTAATGTCTCGTAACTAAGTTATAATTATGCTTATTTGAGCTAAAGTAATCGTGATTTTAGACTAAATATTAAGAAGGGGTTATTGGATTTTGTACCATAATTTGGGTTTGGACAAAAGACCGACACTTGTGGACATTGGACTATGACTATTAATAGATAGGGGGTATTGTCTAATTGAGCGATAACTCATTGGAACCTGTCGAACCTATTTTCAAATTAGTTAATCTAATAATTATTAAAAGGATTATGTATGTCCTATTTAGTTATGTTTATACGACATCTTTTACGATCATTTAATTAATTATTTGGGTTAGGTAATTGATTATTCATTCTGATCAAGTGGGTAAATTAATATTCATATCTCATTAAAACAGGGGTGGATTACATACAAGGATAATTGATGTAATTTTTAACAAAGTATTAAAACCTTGGATTACACCATTCGATAACCTGGTGTAATCATTAAACAAAGTATTAAAACCTTGTTACAGTTCGAATCCCTAATTAGTTGGAATATTTGACTTTGGGAATAAGGTTAATTTGACGAGCATTTTATAATTATGATCGATGGACTATTATGGACAAAAACCAGATAGGTATCAAATAAATCAGGACAAAGGACAATTAACCTGGGTAACAATTAATTAAAATCAAACGTCAAACATCATGATTATGGAAGTTTAAATAAGCATAATACTTTTATTTCATATTTCATCGTACCTTTATTTTACTGTCATTTTAATTACTTCAATTTACTTTATCGCAATTTAAATTCTGTCATTTATATTATCGTCGTTTATCTTTACATTTTATTTAAAATCGACAAACCGGTCATTAAACGGTAAAACCCCCCTTTTATAATAATAATAATACTACTATATTACTAATATATATATATATATATATATATATATATATATATATATATATATATATATATATATATATATATATATATATATATATATATATATATATATATATATATATATATATATACAAATATAATTGTTTAAAAATATAGTATACGCAATAAGCCGTCTCCCAGTGGAACGAACCGGAGTTACTAAAAAAACTACACTACTCTACGATTAGGTACACTGCCTATAAGTGTTGTAGCAAGGTTTAGGTATATCCATTCTATAAATAAATAAATAACTTGTGTAAATTGTATCATATTTCGTCGTATTTCGTAGTAAACATAATAGTATTTCGTACTACAAGCTGTACACATCAACAACAATCTAACAAAAATATTAGATTCGGTATCTGATTCGATACTGTAGCAGATTCGGTACAGATTCTGTACTGTAGCAGATTCGGTAAACCAGATTCTGTATCAGAAACTGATCAGAAATACAAGGAACACACCCAGATTCAGTATAGATTCGGTAACCACAAGATTTTTAGCCTGAGAACACTTAAAACCAATGAATTAAGTGATACCGAGATTCTGATTCGGTATCTGACTCGGTAGTCAGATTCTGTATGAATTTGAATTCAAACACAATTCAATTCCTTTGAATTAGATTCTATAACCTTGATGCACAAGGAAACAAGTTAGTATCACACAAAATATCAAAGATACCGAATGTATAGGATACCGAATGTCAACTGTAGCAGTTGACAATACCGAGTCTAAGTATGAAAACTTAGAATTCAAACGAATCCGTTCTTAAATCACACCAATTAGCTGCGTATGACCAAACCGAATGTGATAGAATCACAAACACACCACAATCTACAACGCTGATTGAGAATTAATAGCTTTGAAGCAGATTCGGTATGACAATTACGATACCGAATGTAGATCAAATCTTCAAAACTTGAAGAATTGATGAAATTAAACCGTCAGAAATGTGATTAAACACCTCACGATCACAACTGAAACCTCAATCCTTTACTAAACTACAGAATCAAGTTGGAAATGATGAATACTGAGAGTTTTAGCCACGAACTCTAAAAATCAACTTGATTCTTCATAATTGATGTTAAAAAGCTGTAATGATGATTGAAACTCTTTCTAATCAACCTAATACACCTTCGCTAAACTTATCACAAGAATCTAAACGTCAGATTATCAGATTCGATTATACCGAATCTAATTCAATATACCGAGAGTGCTCAGATTCTGTAATCTTCAATCTCTGGATCGATCTAGTGATGTAATATCACTCCCTGAAAGCTCTGATACCAAATGATAGGTCAGATCATGTTGAGATTAGAAGAAAAGACAAGTTAGAATGAGATTCGGTAAGTGTAAAGGAGACTCGGTATGAGAGAGAATCAATAAGAATTACATTCCACAGCTTCTAGAACTCAATTATAATGCAATGGCTATCTAATTAGGAATACTTAGGTTCCTTATATAGCCCTCATCTAAGGAACCATCATTTAAGCTTATTTCACATTAACACTATACAACTTCGGGGTCCTAACATCAAGTTTTTTGAAAATATCTTTCCTTTTAAAAATTCAAAATCAAAAAATTCTAAGCCTTACTCTGATTCTGTCACTGGTCAAACTGATCAGCTTAGTTTCTTTGATTTATTTTCTGTTCCAATAAATACCAGTGTTTCTGAAAATCCCTATGATGAAGGGAGAGCTCATCCTGAAGGGCCTACTGTGATGACAGACACTTCTTGTGATTCTACAGGGAGTGGAGGTAGTCATAGTAACCCTAATGAGGATGATGGTCATTTTAATGACCTCCCTGAGGGTACCTCCAGTTCCAGTCCTAATGAAAATCATCCTGACCCTTCAAATGATGAGCCTGCTATCCTTAGAAGGTCTAATAGACAAAATGTGTTTCCTAGGAAACTTAGTGATTATGTTGTTGAGGGTAAAGTCAAATATGGGCTAGAAAAGTTGTCAATTACTCTACATTTAGTTAAGATAATTATTGTTTTGTGTCTAATCTAAACAAGAGCATTGAACCTACCACATATGATCAGGCCATTAAAGATCCCAATTGGGTCAATGCTATGAATGATGAAATGACTGCTCTGCCTGAAAATAATACTTTAGTGCTTACTGATTTACCCGTTAGAAGAAAAACTGTTGGATGCAAATGTATATATAAAATTAAATATAGGTCCACAGGTGAAATTGACAGGTATAAAGCTAGACTAGTTGCTAAAGGGTATAGTCAAAGGGAAGGTCTAGATTATGAAGTGACTTGTTAAAATGGTTACTGTTAGATGCTTGTTAACTTTAGCTGTTCAAAATGACTGGAAACTGTATCAACTTGATGTCAACAATGCTTTTCTTGTATGGTGATCTTGTGGAAGATGTTTATATGGAATTACCCCAAGGCTATTTTTCTGAAAAATAAACTAGGGTGTGTAAACTTGTCAAATCCCTCTATGGATTAAAACAAGCTCCCAGACAATGGAATGAAAAATTATCTATGACCCTAAAGGAACATGGTTCTGTTCAAAGTATGAGTGACTACTCTTTATTTGTTAAGGAGTCTGGATCTATCTTCTTGGCTTTTTTGGTCTATGTTGATGATATGATTGTTACTGGAAATGATAATAATGAGGTTTGTAAGTTTAAAATTTTTTTACAACTTAATTTCCAAAAAAAAAAAAAAAAGTTTTATTCTGGCAGAGAAACCCCGACTCCGTGTGACTTTGTCACCCATACCGCCCACCCCGCAAGAGCTAAGTATGTCGTGTAAGACACCTCCCCCTAATACCCACAAAGAACTTGCAAGCCCGAAGAATCGAACCTGCACCCCTCGTATCCAATAGGGCATATTCCCGTAGGCCCAGGGCTCATAAGTGACGGGTACCACTGAAGCACTGCTTCGTTGGTACAACTTAATTTCATATTAAGGATCTAGGTGAATTTAAGTATTTTCTTAGAATTAAAGTATTAAACACTGAAACTGGTATATGTTTGTCTCAAAGAAAATACAGTGTTGAACTTCTTGATGAATTTAGCTTGGTGGGTAGTGTGACGACCCGGAAATTTCCGACCAAATTTAAACCTAACTTTTATATGTTTCCGACACGATAAGCAGAATTTGTAATGTTGAATCTCAAAAAGTTTGGAACTACATTCATGTAATCAATTACCCTTTGAACGTGTTCGACGATTCACGAACAATTATGTGTATATAGATATGTATATATAATATATAATAACTGAAAACATTAACAAAGTATTTGATATATATGATACTTTACATGAACGTATTTGTTTCAATATATTTATCAACAGAATTAAAAGATAATATCAAATGATTGAATTATCAGATACATTATGATATGATTACGGGCCAATGTTATGAGGTCCACTGTGATTTAAGAAATCTATTCTTTTTGACAATATTCGGAAAATGGTAAATTGATCTATAAGTAAGAACGTGGAGTGTAAATAACTTAGGTGTTGGATATCGACAAGTTAAGTAACTCGACATTTTTCATTAAGATGATTTCATACGTTTATTAAACCTTTGGACTTTATCCCATGCTTCACCAACAGACTGTAATTTAAAAACTTGAAACCTATTATGAATATATATAATTCTACTTTTCTAAAATGTTTTATGATATAACGATTTAAATTAATATTAAATATATTTATACGCGTATTATACGTACATAGTTTTATACTTTTACTATACTTTAACTTTACCTTTACTTTACTTTTACTTTACTTTTACTTTACTTTAACTTTAATAATTCATACTTTAATAATTCACTTTAATAATTCATACTTTAATAATTCACTTTAATAATTCATACTTTAATAATTCACTTTAATAATTCATACTTTAATAATTCATACTTTAATAATTCACTTTAATAATTCATACTTTAATAATTCACTTTAATAATTCAAAAATCTATTATAAATAGAATTCAATAGGTTTCATTATTTCATAGAAACTTGAAAATATATTTCTCTAAACTCTGTCAATCGAATTACATATATATATTTACTTAGTATTATTTCAAGATATTATTAGTATACATAAAATACTACGACAGAGTTATATTCAGACGATTTCAAAATATGTTTTCAAACGGGATAGAGCTAAGGAAATTATGGGTTATAGCTATGGAGGTTATGGGTATTGTTCAAGGGTATTGCTCGTGAGGTCAACCTAACGTTTATCATTTTCGTTGCGTCTACGTACTTTCCTGCAATATTGAATCACAATATTGATACGTGAGCATTCATATCTTATCTTTTATATATTAATAGTGTATCCCTGACTAGTGCTCGAGTATATATGATTATGCATGTTTGTATGCTTAGTTTCGTCGTTAAATAGTTTATGATAAATCACAAATTTGATACATATGCTACTGAGATAAGGTATATGATATGCATGTCATTGAAAAGCTAAAGAAAAATTAATAACTTTTCATTTAGAAATCGTGTGGGTTCAATGAACGGATTAAAAGATATGGTCAAATGAATTATTATTAATTTTAATATTTATTACTAAAAATTAATATTTTTATTGAAACTATCATTTTATTATTTTTATCATTATTATTATTATCAATATTATTTAATCAAATAAATATGCGTATAAAGATATTTTTACCACACGTAATATAATTACATTAATAATACAT